>NC_000075.6:32133885-32283885 GCF_000001635.26 Mus musculus
AAAGGCTGGACAAGCCTGCTAGAGGAAAGCCTTTCCCATGTCTTCTGGAGTTAAAATCATTCTGTAGTTCTCATAGTGTGCTGTTTTTTTCTGTACTGTAGTACTGATCTCGGTATGTGACTGTAATCAGTTGTGAACGTATTGTCCTTCTACTGTCCTTCTCAGAAGGGTAGAGACCACATTTTTTAAAAGAAGATTTATTTTGTGTACATGAGTGCACTGTAGTTGTCTTCAAACACAACATTTGATCCCACTACAGATGGCTGTGAGCCACCATGTGGGTGCTGGAAATTGGACTCAGGACCTCTGATAGAACAGTCAGTGCTCTTAACCACTGAGCCATCTCTCCAGCCCCCTATATTCATTTTAAAAGAGGATGTAATCATGACTTTCAGGAAAAATAGGATATATTTAACTTAATTAAGGAATCCTTTAAGAGTTATGTTAAAATTCTCTAGAGGAACACAAATGTTATAACAATTATATACTAAAAAGGGGCTATTAGAAAAGCTTACACTGTACCACCTAGGTAGTAAGTACAAAGTACCCTCTTCATACTGGAGAGGCGGGGCCCAGTTTGGCCTGGAAAGTTTGGGAAATTCCTAGAGAGTGAGACTGGTCTTCAGGCCAAGATGAAAATTCAGATGTTAGTGAAGAATGGCAGCGGTGGCGGTGGCGGTGGCGGCGGCAGCAGCTGCCGTGGTGGATGAACTCCTGAACCGTCAGACCATCTTACCAGCGAGCATGAAGGCAAGTATGCACAAAGCAAAAGCTGGCCTCTGGGCCTTCTTATATCAGAGCCACCATTGCAAGGTACCACCCACTTTTGGGTTGGGTCTTCCACTTCAGTTAGTCTCATCAAGAAAACACGCCACACTTTGCCTTTCAGTTGATTTCAGATCTTGTCAAGGTGACATGTTTGCTGTCAGACATTAAAACTGCTCTAGAGATCCAAAGCAGCTTCATTTACATTGTCTGGTGCTACAGCACGTGCACATGGATGCAGACTGCTCCATTCTAGGGGACACAATTTGTATCTCTTTTAACTTGAGACTATTTGAATTACTTTCAGTTTTCTGTAAATTGAATTCCATTTTTACTATGTTTAAAATAGTCAAAATTCAATACTAATTCAAGTAATTCCTGGAGGCAACAGCATTCCATCAAAAGGGTATTTAGTGATTTGTTTGTCCATTATTGTCTTTCATAATTCTTCCTTATAGTTTTATAACTTCCTGTAGATCTACATTGAATTTGTGAATAGAAGACAGCATTATTTTTGTTAATAGTACACTCACTCTGTATTAAAGTGTTACATTCAACACACACACAAAATTACTGAATTCTGTCTTTAGAATGCTAATTAATTTATCTGAGCACATGTGGAAATTACTTCTTATATATCATATATCATCAGTTCCTTGTTATAATCTCATTTATTATTTTTAGTTTTTTCATGTGTAAGTTTCTTGAGGGCTGGTACTATAATCCTTCCATTAAAAACATCACATTCAATAAATAGCAAATTTCTGAATGATAAAAGTATACAGGAGCCCCGAGGGGGTGCAGTTTACTTGGTTACATACTTGCCCAGCATGCATCAAGCCTTGAGCTTGATCCCCAGGACCACAGAAACCAGGTATGGAGACTCCCACATGTAGTCCCAGCATTCCCAAGGTGGAGGCAGGAGGATCAGAGGTTCAAGGTCATCATAAGCTGTGTAGCAAGTTAGAGACCAACCTGAGTTACCCAAGATCCCATGTCAAAAGACAAAGTGGGGGCTAGAGAGAGGCTTAGTGATTAAGAGCACTTACTGTTTTTCCAGAGGACCTGAATTTAGTTCCCAACATCTACGTAGAGGTTCCAAACTGTCTGTAAGTCCAATTCCAGGGAATCTTACACTCATTTTCGACTTCAGAAGGCAACAGGCATGTACATTGTGCATAGACATACGTTAAGGCTAAAACACTCATCCACTTAAAAATAAATAAATCTAAAACTTTAAAACAAAAGAAACTTAAAATGCAGAGATGAACTATAAGCCAGTATTTTAGTAACCTATCTCTAGAACTTCACGTTCACTTTAAATACTGAGTAAAAATAAAGTTTGCACTGTTTTCTCTCAACAACTACTCAAAGGAAATACTACTTTGAAAAAAAAAAAATCAGAGAAAACTGTTGCAGTAAATCTCCTCCCAAATAAGCCCAGGCAATGAAAACACAGCACAGTTAATATGATTACATACTGCGCATCTAGATTAGGCAGATCTACTGCTACACTATCCTCTTCCATAGCTTATAAGACACCCCCCCCCCCCCAGAACTTGCAGTTTCTCCAGGCCATGTGCTTCTGCTCTGCAATTTCTTCTTCTTTCTCCTCCTCTTCATCCTCTCCTCTTCCACTTTCTCCTTCCTCTCTCCCTCCCACCTTCTACTCCTCCTTCCCTTCTATCTGCCCAATCATCAGCTCTCCTTTATTTTACAAATTAAGGTGGGAAGCAGGTTTACTGGACATCACCTGAGTGCTGACTCATTCCTTGTTCACAACCACTCACAGGAGAAAGAAATGAACATCAAATATAATTAGCTCCAGGGCTAGCCACAACAGAAAACCTTTCAGAAATCTTCTCTAAAACAGTTCCACTTAATTAGTTTTTGAGTTCATAAGAAATAAATGGGTTTAAGATTTATAAAATTTATAAACTGTTGAATTTAAGGAATTTTATATAAAGACACTTTAAAAATCAAAGCAATAGTAAACTCTAAATTAGCACTTGTCACATAATTTTGAGGACCTGAGTTGGATCTGTGCACCCACATTAAAATCTGGGTGTAGTCCTGCTTGCTGTAATCCAAGCTGCTGAGGCTGGGAACCTGACTGCCGGCACAGGGAAGAAGGCACTTAAGAGACACAAGGAACTAAAGTGTGGGATTCAGTGAGGCTGTGCTTCTGTGGAGATGACCCAGAGCACTGATACATTGTATCAAGCCTGGCCAGGGTTTGCTAATCTCAGTAAGGGCTCTGCAGGCGAACAGGGTCGGGAGGATGTAGGCAGCCATCCCGGAAGAGGACGCTTCTGCAGGATCCGTTTGCACATAGGGTTTTAGCTAAGGTCACATTCACACTCTGGCCAGTGGATGTCCTTTCCATACCTAGAATCTGACACATCAGTGCCCTTTTCCCAGCCACGCTCATGTCAGTACGCACTCAATCAGGACTTCCTCCACTCTCCACACCCAGCACTTGGGAGGCAGAAAAAGGCTGGTTTTATTAACACCGGTCTAGCTAAATAGATGAGCTCTGGGTTCAGTGAGAGAGGAGGAGGTCCTGAGGAGGACCCCTGATGTGATCTTCTGCCTCTATACATGGGCACACGTGCGCTGCACAGATGTGCACAGGCACAGGCACATACATGGAACCCTTCTCACAAAATTAAAAATCTAATCTAGACATAGTGCCTACAGTCTCAGCAATTTAGGAAACTGAGAAGTTTGCTTGAGTCTAGAATTTGGGGGACAGCCTAGGCAACATAGTAAGGCCCTACCCCCACTTCTTTAAACAAGGTGAAACAAAACCAGTGAGCTAAACAAACAAACAAACAAATATACAGAAATAGAAACTTTCTAAATTACTAAAAATAAATTATTTGTAATTAGCATTGAGATTATTTAGTAATTGCATCATTAGGGTCTTTTAAACGCTAACATAAAACACCTGATGTGTGTGGTGTGTGTGTGTGTGTGTGTGTGTGTGTGTGTGTGTGGTGGAGGAGGTTTTTTTGTTTGTTTTTTTCCTCAAGTTTTGGACAAAATCCACCCTGACCATCACACCTAAGGTGTCTTTAGTATTGTAATGGTTTTGTTATTCACTTTAGGTTCACTTTAGGTTTGTTATTCACTTTAGGTTAGAGAAACAGTGTGTGAGCATCCGTAGTTTTAAGAACAGATGCTTCAGAGCACTGGGAACCGAAGGCTGTTGGGTTTAATAGTGCAGCGTGGAGCTCACCAAGCGGCAGTGTGAATTTTGATGAGCATGCTATTTTAATGCTTTCTGTTATGAATGGTTTTCACTTCAGTTTTCTTTTCAGTCATTAAAATTAACATGCGGTCAGAAGCTCGCTAGAAGCAGGTCAGTTCATGTTGGAGCAAATGAAATTATTGATAAGAAAACCAATGGTTCGTCTATAAATACCTATGTTAACATCTATATCTCCAAAAACAAGATACAATTTCATTTTCTAAAATATCACAGTTTTTAAAAGGAGAACAGTCAGTGTGTGTAGTATTGTCAGCTCTGCCCGTGTGAGCTCCATCCCCGCTATCACTTAAAGACACAGCACGTGCCTGCAAGCTTACACTCGGCTATTCATAAGGGTTATACCTTTCCCTCTACAGCTCCATGCGTCCCTTTAGGTTTGTTCCTTCCTGCGTCTTCACTGCCATTACAATGCACGTGGCCTCCATGTCCCTCTCCTAAGGACATCTGAGCATCATGAACTACAGACTTTTTACACATCCATCTTTGGGACTCCTTGCAAGAGCCCTCCCTTTTCCAGCTTTGTTGTTTATGTTAATCCACTGACTTGATTGTATTGTCCGTATTAAACACCTTGTATTGTTATGACTCAGATAAAGTCCTTTCCTCTTGATTGTATTGCTCCATCCACTGTGACTCTTACACAGTTCTCAGGTGTGCTGAGCTTTAAGTTCATACCTCGGAGGAAGCCTTCTAAACCACCACACTTGTGCTCCTCCATCATTTTGATGCCACGACACTAGACTTTTGATATTATTTTATGTTCAGTATAAGAAATACCAAAAATTAGTTATAGATGACACATGTGGATTTTGCATATTTGTGACCACGCCTATGTGTGCCCACATCTATGTGTGCTCCTTTGCCTAAAAAGTGCTGTTTTCCAGGTCAGTGCAAGGCACTTCCTCATTTTGAGAGGTCTTTATTCATATGTAACCATCTTAACAAAACAGTAACCTTGTACTTCCCCCTGTTGTGATTATAAAAAGATAAAGGGGTATAAGAATATGTTTTATGGGGGTGTGGTGAGGTATGGGGGAACGGGGTGCCTCGGCGGGCCCATGCCAAGGCATCCCTTCCCCCTGAGGGACCAGCCACATGGTATAGTATAGAATAGAGTTTATTCGGGGCATGGGGAGGGGAGTTAAGAGTGTAGTAGAGGCAGAGAAAGGCAGAAAGAGGGAGAGAGTAGAGAAGTAGAGGCCAGCCATGACCACATGGAGAGAGGGGGAGCAAGAGGCAAGAGAGAGAGGAGGGGGCAAGCAGCCCCTTTTATAGTGGGCCAGGCCTACCTGGCTATTGCCAGGTAACTGTGGGGAGGAGCATACCTGGCTGCTACCAGGAACTGTCGGGTGGAGTCCAGACAGAATGCCAGCACCCTCTGTTTCGGTTCTAATTTTCTCTGTATTATTTACAAATACTGAAATTTTATGTGATTATTTGCTTCCCCACTGCAATGTGAGTTGTGTGAGTAGAGCCTTTAGTTATGGTTAGTTACTGCTTTGTTTTCAGGAAATATTTGTTCACTAAAGGAAACTGCCATTCTTTATCCAAAGGAAATGACTTTTCCCCTTAAAACACTGATCTTTTCTCTTTATTTTACTTTCTGAACATTGTGCTGGTTAGTTTTGTCAACTTGATACAAACTCAAGTCTATGGGAAATCACCTGGGAAGAGGAAACCTCAGTTGATACGTGTCTTGATCAGATGGTACCTGCAGACTGTCTTTAACCTACTAGCTCACGAGTAATGATATGGAGACTTTTTATTAATTATGAAAGCTTGGCATTAGCTTAGGCTTGTTCCCAACTAGCTCTTATAACTTAATTAACCTGTTTATACTAATCCACATTATGCCACATGGCTCATTTACCAGAACATGTTTCTTCCTTTGCCTCTGGCTGGCAAGTCTCCCGCCTCCTGTTTCTTTCCTAGAGAAGTCCTATTTCTGCCAGGATGTCCCGCCTTTCCTTTCCTGGTTTGCTGTAGGCCATTCATCTCTTTATGAAACCAATCAGAAGGTGACGGAGAAGACGTTTACAAACTGAAGCTACAAAGACAAGCTTTACACAGTTCATAAGAGATTATCTAAACAAGATGTCCTGTAGGGGTGTCTGTGGGGGCATTTTCTTACTTGCTAATTGATATGTGAGGACCCAGCCCCTGTGGGAGGTGCTATTCCTAGGCAGGTGTGCCTGGGTTATATCAGAAAGGTAGCTGCTGCCTTGATGATAAACTGTAACCTGTAAGATGAAACAAACCCTTTACTTCCCAGGTGGTGTTGGTTAGTGTTTTTTCACAACAGACAGCAATCAGACATGAATATAAGTTTTTTCTTCATTGATTTTTGTTTTTTTTTTCTCCTCCTTTCTTTTAAAACAATAGTGAGATTTATTGGTACTTTCTAAAGGCTGTCACAGGCAGCTCTTTGAACTCCAGCATTTTCCCTTGTATTGCTTACCTTTCCTACAGAGCAACCTTGGATAGAAGAGCTAGATTATTCCTGCAGAGCAATCTTGATAAAGAGGTGATTTTTTTTTTTTTTTAGTGCGTTTATGTGTATGTGTGTACACATGTTTTATTTTTACTTAGTGGAGCCAATGTGCAATATGTAATTTATTGTAGAATAGACCACTGTTACTTTCTAGTATCATTGAAGAAAAGTAATTTTAATAAAGTATCTTGGGCAAGGAAGATGGCTAAGTGAGTAAATTGCTTGCAGCTCAAGCATGCAGACCTGAGTTCAGACACCCAGGATTCACTTTAAAGTCAAATATGCTGCCTGTAACTGGAGCACATGGGATAAAGATAGGCAGAAACAAGTGGAACTTGGAGTCTTGTTGCCCAGGCAGTCCAGCTGAAACAGTGTTCTCCAGGTTCAGTGAGAGACCATGTCTCAAAAAACCAAGTGGAGAGCAGTTGCATGTCACTTCAGGTTAACCTCTGCCTTCCATGTACATGCACACACAGGTGAGAGCCAGTAATTTCCCCATGTGCTTGTGTGCACACCTCCTCCCCTGAATAAAATACCAGCAAAGCTTGTAGTATACTTTTCTATTTCCCTAGAATCTTTTAGAAAGTACATGATGAAATTATATGTATCCGTGGAACCAAGTCTAAGCCGAAAAAGCAGAATTAATTTAAAACAGTATGGCAAATGGAGTGATATAAAAAGGGACGGAGAAGATGAATCTCAGTTGTAAAAAAAAGCATAAAATTACTAATATGTAAATGTACTAATTTAGGTTGATTAACTAGCTGTTGCCTAGCAGAGAAGTTGTGATAATTATCCTAATGGTACTTGCTAATAATCTTAAAAATTATTTTAAACTTTGCCTTTGAATAATTTCCCTTGCTGTTAATTGGTTCACTGAGATGTTTCTAGACGTGAGCCTTAAGGCGACTCTTCTGCTGACGTCAGCTAGCTTTGTCATCGTTTTCAGCTACCGTGGCTCCTGTGACTCTGGTCTTTTCATGCTTTTGTTGTAAGTTAAAAATAGATAATTGAACTGAAGGATCAACATATTTTAGTTAAGGCTATTTATATGGCTTGTAAATTGTCCAGGGACTTAAACCTGCCTTCAGCCTTCTTTGATTTCTGCTTTTGGTTTTCCAGTACTTGTCTGTGGATGAGTCTAGGTAATTTATTAGCTGGTGTGTTGCTGGACCTAGTCTGTGGTGTCCAGACATTAGAAATATACCAATTACCATTATTTATCTCATAGAACTCTAGATGTTTCCTTCCTTCATTCCTCCTTCTCCCCCTTTCTCCCTCCTTCCCTCGCTCTCTCCCTCAACTTTGTAGACTATGTAGACTAGGCTGGCCTCACAGAGATCTGCCTGCTTCTGCTTCCTCTTTAAAGGCGTGTGCCACCCCTCCTGGCTGGATTGTCGTGTTAATGAACTTGTTAGTACTTACTAAATATGCTAGTTATCAAATGTGATACACTCAGTAATGCTAAACAGAATTTTAGGAGAGAACTCAAGGCAGCATTCAGAGTCTTAGTGTGAGTATCTTTTAAGTAATTGTGGCTGATTTTTGGAGATTTTCACATGAACTCGTGGTATTCAGATATAGAAAAGTCTGTTTTTTATTGTCCAGACTGCATGGGGATGATTTTCCTGAAGAATATAAAATTGTCAAGCCTCTTGAATAAGTGAAAAAAATTATTACTGTTGTGTTGTTTTTGTTAAATATGTATATTTTGTATCCACGTTCTTCTGAAAATATTCAAAACACACTAAATTATTCTTTCTGTGACATGCTTATCCACCAAGGATGCATCATATATTGATGGTGTCACTTATTGTAATATACTCTAGGTTCAATAGGTTAATTTTCTAAGGTATTAGAATAATTATTAAATTTCCTTATTATCTTTTGTTCCCTTGTCAGAAATGGGACAATATTTGACTAACGATATCTTCAAAGGTATCAGTAAACATTTGTCATTTCAGAGATGCCTTATGTGTGTTCTTGTTGTCTTTTTGTGATAGCATAAGTTTACATTAAAATCTCATTTATCTAGTAGATTATGTAGATAGATAATACTTTGTGCAGGGTTTTGTTATTTCTTTTCTTTTCTTTTCTTCCTCTTTCTTTCTTTCTTTCTCTCTCTCTCTCTCTCTCTCTCTCTCTCTCCCTCCCTCCCTCCCTCCCTCCTTCTCTCTCTCTCCCTCCCTCCCTCCCCCTCTCTCTCTCTCTCTCTTTCTTTGACATTGAACTAGGTAGTTTATTATTGTGGTAAAACAGCTTGACCAAAAGCATCTTACAGAAGAAAGATTTGGTTTTCTCGGTTCCAGAGAGGGAGCCCATGACAACAAGGAAGGTGTGGGAGCTGGCAGTTAGAACAGGAGGCTCACTCATCACCTTTCATCACAAGGGGAGCTGCGAGTGTGACCTGGAAGAGGGGCAGGGCTACAGACTATTAAAACCTGCCCCAAGTGACCTATTTCCTCTAGCCCTGCCACACCTCCTAAAGGTTCTGTAATCTCCCTTACCCGTTGCACTAATTTGGGACCTCATGTTCAAATGCCTGAGTGTCTGGGCTATTGCTTGTTCAAGCCAGTACAGGCTGTTTCTTGGTGTATTTACCCAGTCTGCCCCCATCTCATGATCCTTGTCTCAGCTTCCTGTGCACTGGGAATGCAGGAGGCGTGCACCCCCAGGGTTACTATTGCTGTGATGAAATAGTATGACCCAAAGCAACTTGAGGAGCAGAGGGTGTATTTCACTCACAGTTTCAAAGGAAGTCGGTACAGGAGCTCAAGGGAACCTGGAGGCAGGAGCTGGTGCAGAGGCCTTAGAGAGGGTGCTCTTACTGGCCTGCTCACCAAGGCTTATTGAGTTTGCTTTCCTATAGAATCCAGAACCACCTGCCCAGGGATGACACCACCCACAATGGGCTGGGCCCTTCCTCATCAGTCACTAATGAGGAAAATGCTCTACAGTCCTGCAGTTAGCCCAGTCTTTTTTTTTTTTTTTTTTTTTTTTTTTTCCCTTTGAGTACATTGTAGCTGTCTTCAGACACATCAGAAGAGGGCATCAGATCCTATTATTGATGGCTGAGAGCCACCATGTGGTTGCTGAGAATTGAACTCAGGACCTTTGGAAGAGCAGTCGGTGCTCTTAACCGCTGAGCGAGCCATCTTTTCAGCCTAACAGCTCAGTCTTATGGGGAGGTGTTTTTTCAATTAGGGTTACCTCCTCTCAGATGAGTACAGCTTGTTCAAGTTGACATGGAATTAGCCAGCACAGCCCTGTGACTGGCTGTGACTGGCTGTGCAGCTCTGTCACATAGAGACAACTCTTAGAATCTTGTTTACTATTTGCAACAGTTAAAGATAGAAAACATTTTCTTCTTTATATTTTAGACAGAAATGTAATTTTAATTATTATCAAGAAATATTTATCATATTAGTCTAAAAGTAGCTGTGTTCTCTCTTTCTAGTGCTAAATTAAATACAAGAAACAAACTGAATCTTCAGAAAGTAAAAGTGGAAAATGGCAACTCGAGACCATATTTTCTTTTTTTTAATTTTTATTTATTTATTTTTATTAGGTATTTTCCTCGTTTACATTTTCAATGCTATCCCAAAGGTCCCCCATACCCACCCCCCCAATCCCCTACCCACCCACCCCCCCTTCTTGGCCCTGGCGTTCCCCTGCACTGGGGCATACAAAAGTTTGCAAGTCCAATGGGCCTCTCTTTGCAGTGATGGCCGACTAGGCCATCTTTTGATACATATGCAGCTAGAGACTAGAGAAATTACCCAAGGAGCTAAAGGGAACTGCAACCCTATGGGTGGAACAACAATGTGAACTAGCCAGTACCCCGGAGACCATATTTTCTAACTTATTTTCAGATAGTTTTATTTCAAGCTTAGGGGCTGAAAATTGTTGGCATTTATTATTTCTTGTTCCATAAGCTGGGCTAGTGGAATGTTTTCTGCTTTGGGTCTCAAAATACAGAAACTAGCTGCCACTGGGCCAAGCTCTCCTCTGGAGATGGAGCTAAGCAGTTAGCTTCCTGTCTCATTGAGGTGGCTGGCAGCAGGGTGATCCTAGGTGTGAGGTCCAGCTTTCTTTCCTGGCTGTCAGAGAGGAACACATCTCTGCTCTGTAAATGATCTGAATTACTCTCAACTGGCCCTTCAGCCTTCAAAGCCAGCCTTCTTTGACTTTCACCTCTGTTACTAGCGTGGTGAAATCTACTCTGAATTACTGCACCAGATAAATCTGGTGTTCAAGTCTGCGAGATCTGAGCCTTTAAGTTCATCTGCAGACCCACTTCCCTGAAGTTCCCTGACAGATGAAGGGAGGGGAAGTCGGCCGAGGGCTTGTTTTAGAATTTTACCTACTACAGCAGCATTATGGGTTTGCTTTTGCTTTTATACATCATAGTGTATTTACCATATTTGATAATATTAGTTGGTGAAAATAGACATAGTGAAGAATTTTAAATCCATCAATATTCATGAAACCAGTTGCTTGGGACGATTTATGTATTTAGTATGTTGCTATTTTGTGAACACAAAACAGTATTATGGGGACAGAGAGGTGGCTCAGTACTTGGTGCTGTTCTTCCAGAGTACCTGAATCGATTCCCAGAACAATATGGTAGTTCACAGCTCTGTAATTTCAGTTCCAGGGTGTCCTTAGCCACTTGCCTCTGTCCTCCTAGGATAATGTACTCACCTGCACGTCCCCCCACAGACACACACACCCTTGCACATAGTTAAAGATAATAAAAGTAAAAAAAAGAAATAAAGGAGATTTGAAAAACTAGTACTAAATATATTTAATGATTATACAATATCCCATAAAATACAAGTCCTGAATTTATTTTATATTTTTTATTTTAGTGAATAACTTTATGATAATTTTTCTTTTTACTCTTAAAACAGACAATTGCTGACCAAATGGTATAGAAATCCCCAAATTACTTGCCAATTCAATTAAAATATTGTGACTAACACTGTGCAAAATGCTGCTTCTTTTTTGGCCTCAGTTTCTTTGTTGCAGCGGGGCGGCATTTTTCTTTCAGTTCTATGACAGGTTGAGCACTTTCCACATAGTGCATTTTTCTCCTTTGTCTTTCTTCAAAAGATTGGAGGGACCAAGGGGACTAGATATGATCAAAAACCATTACATTCATGTATTTTATTCTCAGAGAATAAGAGTTTTAAAGTCTGTTAATACTTGTTAGTGTTTTGATACAGCCAGAGATGCTGCGGAGCGGTTGAGGCTGTGCTGGGGAGTGACTGTAGAAGTGGCTTTCTTGTCTGTTTTAGAACCTGGTGCATTGCATTACTGCTGAATGATGTTGCAGTTAGCCAGGCATCATTACCAACTGCTTTATCTGCATAGGTGGTCACCAAAATTGGTAATTGAAAGACTCTTCTTCTGCTTTAGTGGGAGGATGGTAGAGTCATTTTCAGGGGGTTAGACGGCAGTTAAAGCAGACAGGACAAAACACTGTTTTCCTATTTTTGCAGGTTTTTCCAAATCAAATTCTGTTTTACTAGAATGGGCCAATTGCCCCTATGGTTTAACTGGATCAGACTGTAGAGCAGCAAGTGCTTGCTGTAGCAAGCTATGTGTTTGTAAAGACTGTGCTGGCTTTTTACTGGAAGAAAATCCCTTTGGATTAGATTAAGCTTTGGTAGGTTTTGGCCTCAATTCCTGTTACGTGAATTCTTATCAAGCAAAGCATGGTCCCCAACCCCATCCTTACTCAACAGAACTTTTCATGAATTGATTCTCAGTGAACGTGACATGCGTTACAGGTGCCTTGCAGCTCGTTGAAGTTGTTCACCTTCAGCACTCAGTGTCACTTTCCCTTCCAGTTGTCTTCTCTACAGTTGATGAACATGGCATGTGCTTTTTATATCTCTCCTAAGTGTTGAGGCCGGGATGAAGCCATGTGACAGCTCCCTGTTCCTGTTACACATCCTCATGCAGCAACCGACACTTTCGGTTCAGTATTTAGTCAGCTCTCAGCTGTGTTTTCATGTAGAACTCAGGTCAAAACCTCATCAGAAGGCACTTCCCATACACTCAGGCATGTGCCTTGCCCTGACTGAGCTTCTCAGGGCCTTCTGCACTTGTCAGGCGGGCTGTGTGGAAGCCCTCACACCTTTCTCACTGCACAGCAGGGGTGACGACAGATTGCTCCTCAGAGGCCTCAGTTCTGTGTTGCTGTTTCTTACACTGAAGACCTTAGGCTTGCAGTCACATTAGTAGTTGCTTGCTTGCGCTAATCTTCTATTTTTATTCATTTCAAAGTTTAATTTTATTTATTGTTAATGTGCTCATGCTTGTACGTGGTGTGGTGTGATGTGAGAACAAGCACGTGTGTGCCGTGGCATGCACGTGGAGGTCAGGGGGCAGCTTAGGAGGTGGTTCTCTCCTTGCACCATGGCATCTGGGACTGAACTCAGGTGGGCAGGCTCGTGCGGAGCCATGGTCCATCTTATACCCTTAATAATTTGAAAATGAGAATATGAGCTTTATAGAAAGCAGTTTGTTTTATCTAGAAACTATCCTTGGAGGGATATACTGTTTTCTTATTGCCATTTGAAGTGATCCCTCTCTGCCTAGCCACTAACATATAATTAGGATCATTTGTTTTATTTCATTTCTCTATTTTTAGAGAGTGCTGCTTTTTCCCACTTTAATTTATTTTTACTGTGATTTAACTCATTTATGTGGCCTGCAGATCTCAAAATAGGAACAATCTGTCTTTTATTCTTTTTTCTCTCTTCCCTGTTGGTAAACATTTAAATTAGTTTTTTCCCGCTCTTCTCTTTTTTAAGCAAAACGCACATGTATATCCATATTTGCTGTTTCTAAGGAAGCACGGTGAAGACTCCGTCACAGCAGTAGACGGTAGTCTTTCTGATTGCTTTATAGCCATGATCAGTCTCTTGCATGGACACAGCATTACTGTGCTCATCTGGTCCCCTGCTAATAGAAATCTACACGGCTTCTGATTCTTAGTTACTAGAAATAGCCTTGGAAGAGAATAGCCCTTTATGCAGGTGACAGTTTGTACTCTTGCCAATGTAAGATGAAAATGGCAAAAAGAAAAGCAGTCCTGTCTTGGTAGAATGTGATAGGACAGAGATGAGTGTCTTCAGCTTCCAAGCCTCAGCCATAAGTGTGTCATGCAGACGTGTGAGTTTTATCACATAAATTGTATATATTAAGTCAGTACTGTAATGTTTACCCTATTCATTTTAATTACAATTAAGATGGAAAGATATATAGATTTAAAAATAATATACCCTCTTATATTTCTGGAGTGAAGTCAATTTAGTTATGATGTATTTTTATTGATAAAATGAGTTCGTTTTGCTGTTTTGCAACTGGCCTATAATTTTCTATTTTACTGTTGTCTGAATTTTCACCATTTAATTTTTATTTATCTTTTAATGGATGCCTAGTTTACATATAGTAAGTAACTTCTCCATATGTAATAATTATACATACACACACATATATAATGTATATACATATAAAATCATATCACATAATTGCACACACATATATAATTTTACTTGTTTTCTCCAAATATGAACAAGATCAAGATTCAAAAATAGGATGTTATGTAAAATTCAGGAAACTCTTGAATGTTTCTCAGTCAACCTTTTCTACCAGGTGTATCTATCACTCCCATACAAGAAATCCTGCACCATGGATGTGCCGTTTGTATTTGCCTTCTTTTGCATATTTAATAGAATCCCACATGATCCTTTCTGCTTCTGTGATGGTTATTTTCATCTAGGACTACTTCATATTCTTGCTCATTGTTAGATCTTATCTTTAGTGATGTCCTCATTGAAGTCTGATCTTTTTCTGTTATATATTTTTTGTTTGTATGTACATATTGTTAGGGTTCAGCCAATTTTTTATTAAACTAATAAAATTTATTTTAAAATATACAACTCAGTATTGACATTTTTAAGTCATCAGAGTAATTTATAATAGTTAAATGCCTCTTAAATATACATGATATCTTCTGAAGCTAAAAGTAATATACACTCAACCAGTTTTTAAAATTTATTTGAACATTAAACATGATAGAAGTAGAAAAAAAATCTCTTATGAAATCCTCTATGAAAGGAAATTGTGACAGGTTCCTGATTAGACAGAAACCATTCCTCCTCCAAGGGAGAACAGGCAGTGAACCTGGCTTCATAGAATGAGTTGGGTAGTGTTCCTTCTGTTTCTATTTTGTGGAATAGTTTGAAGAGTATTGCTGTTAGGTCTTCTTTGAAGGTCTGATAGAATTCTGCACTAAAACCATCTGGTCCTGGGCTTTTTTTGGTTGGGAGACTTTTCATGACTGCTTCTATTTCTTTAGGGGTTATGGGATTGTTTAGATGGTTTATCTGATCCTGATTTAACTTTGGTATTTGGTATCTGTCTACAAAAATTGTCCATTTCATCCAGATTTTCCAGTTTTGTTGAGTATAGGCTTTTGTAGTAGGATCTGATGATTTTTTGAATTTCCTGTTTCCATTGTTATATCTCCCTTTTCATTTCTGATTTTGTTAATGTGGAAATTCAGTCTCTGCCCTCTGGTTAGTCTGGCTAAGGGTTTATCTATCTTGTTGATTTTTCTCAAAGAACCAGTTCCTGGTTTTGTTGATACTTTGTATACTTCTTTTTGTTTCTGTTTGGTTGGTTTCAACCCTAAGTTTGTTTATTTCCTGCTGTCTACTCCTCTTGGGTGTGTTTGCTTCTTTTTGTTCTAGAGCTCTCAGATGTGCTGTCAGGCTGCTAGTGTATGCTCTTTTTGGAGACACTCAGAGCTCTGAGTTTTCCTCTTAGCACTGCTTTCATTGTGTCCCATAAGTTTTGATATGTTGTGCCTTCATTTTCATTAAATTTTAAAAGTCTTTAAAGGGACAGGGCACAGGCAGGGAGGGGGATTGCCGCTGCCCCCTGTGCTGCTGCTGCTCCAAGACTGCACTGGCTGCACTGACCTGAGTAGGGCTTAGCCAGTGGAAGGCTGAGAGCCAGCAAGGGCAGTGCGGGGGAGCTTCTGGTGGTGGAAGTTTTGGGGGAGCAGTTCTCTTCCCTGCCAGTGTTGCAGCTCTTATGACAGACGCTCTCAGATGAAGCAGTACTTCTTACACCTTTGTTCCTTCTGGGTAGGGTCTTATATACAGTTTTGGGGTGGGTTGGGGTCTGAAAGTAGGTGCTTCCTATTGGCTTGGTCTGAGAGGTTAGAGATGCCTCATCTACATGTGGGAGGGCTTGGGGTGCTACCTCTATGTGACTAATGGCCACAAATCTCTCCATGGGGGGCTGTGGGTACATGTCAGGGGCTGGGTGCTAGGAGGAGGCAAAGCTCCTCAGGGTCCCTGAGGCTTCTAGCCTTAGCTCCATCTTACCAGGCTTTCTCTCACAGCCCACTACCCCACATCCAATTATTATCTCACCAGTTCTTATCCGTCATCACCTATTCCCATGCTAAAATATCTTTAAATATCAACATAAAACCATTTAAAAAAAGGAAGATGAGGGAATCATCTACTAGACAAGTTGGCAAACGTATTCTTACAGGGCCATCTGGTGCATGCTGTAGGCCCGTGAGCCACAATGTTCAGGCAGCTTCCCAACTCGGACCAAACATGGCCACAGTCCATTAAAAGTTACTATAAAAATCAGGGACCTACAAATTCAGTCCTACAGCATTTGACCTATAGTCTGGTGGCCAGTGAAACCATTACTCAACCAACTTTTGTGTGAAGTTGCCTAAATGGTTGCCTCATCTGTCTTGAAGGCTTAGAGCTTGTTTTGTTTTGTTGGCTTAGAGACACTGACTTTGTGGTCTACATTTTTATTTCACTGAATATATTAATAGATCGCACAGTTTTCACTTTCTATCCATAACAGAAGAGAGAAGAGAGTAGCAAAGGAAGAGGATACTTCACAATGACCAGAAACCTCAACAGATGGCTCCAAGTGATACCAGCCCTGTAGCCAGCAGCGGAGGGAAAGAGACAGCACAGTTCTCACTAACGTGCAGACGCAGACCAGAGATGAAAAAGTGTGTGGTGTGTGATGTCACAGCTGAGGAGTGAACTGTTTCCTTACACTCGCACACATGCGCGCTCTCTCTCTCTCTCTCTCTCTCCTCTCTCTCTCTCTCTCTGTCTATTTCTTTCTCTCTTTGTCTTTCTCTCTCTCTTTCTTACACACACACACACACACACACACACACTGACCAGTTTTTTCATAAGAAAGAAATGTAGTTAAGGTTGTGATTCTTGAGTTAGGAAGCTAAGGCAGGAAGACCGTGAGTCTAAGTCCAGTTTACACTGCCTAGATTTTGTCATTGTCCTTTTTAAGGCTGTGGAAGGTTGTAATTTTCTTCTCAGCATACCTTGAGTTGTGCAGTCTGATAATGCTGAGCCAGGTGACATATTCTGCTTTTCTGTTCTCAGGATTAACTTGTATTAAGCATTAATATTCTGATCTAGACTTAAGCATGGATTTACTTATGATAGATACTTGGATTTAAATTTTGTTTGTTTGTTTGTTTTTCGAGACAGGGTTTCTCTGTATAGCTCTGGCTGTCCTGGAACTCACTCTGTAGACCAGGCTGGCCTCGAACTCAGAAATGTGCCTGCCTCTGCCTCCCAAGTGCTGGGATTAAAGGCATGTACCACCACGCCCGCCTAAATTTTGTTTTTTCCCCCAGACTGCTACAAAATTCTTGCTTTTAGATGTTTTTAATTAGACACCTGAATGTTTCACTAAATTTCATAATCCTCTCTGAGAACTGGGGTAGACTGAGGAGTATGTTGGCATACATATGGCCTTCAGGATTTGAAATGAGAAATACCCGTTGCTCCACTGTTAATAGGACCTGTTAAATGGGTCTCACTAGATGGTAGTGACACTTATCTTTTTTTTTTTAAGATTTAGTTATTTTTATGTATATGAGTACACTGTAGCTGTCTTCAGACACACCAGAAGAGGATATCAGATCCCATTACAGATGGTTGTGAGCCACCATGTGGTTGCTGGGAATTGAACTCAGGACCTCTGGAAGAGCAGTCAGCGTTCTTAACTGCTGAGCCATCTCTCCAGCCCCATAGTATCATTTTAAACTTTGGTTTGTAATTATAATGTAACCAGGTTTATCTCATTTCAGTAATTTCTAGGAGATGTTTTAGTTTATATTGAGAATCTTAATTGCTGATTATAAAATTTTATGATATGAACTCGAATTTATTTTTACAGTAAACTTTCTTTTATGCGGTAAGTTCAGGTATTTAAATTTAATATTTCTGTTAGCTTATTCTGAATTGCTAGTGGTCAAGTAAGTTCATAATTTAAAGGAAAATATATAAAATCAAAACATGTTTCTATTAGTACAGGTTGAGAAGAACGAGTGAAAATGTATCTGTAGTCTGTTTTCATAAGAGACGTCTCAACTCTAGCAGGCTCACCATAGCTTTTCTGTTTCTTTCTTCCTAAGGCAAGAGGAGCAGATGTCCCTGAGATCCCTGGAGACCTGACTCTTAAGTCCTGTGGCAGTACAGCGAGCACGAAGGTTAAGCATGTGAAGAAGTGAGTGCTTCCAGGGCGGGCTCCAAGCGCGGTCCTACAAACGGGTGGCAGGCCTTCATTTGTTAGAAATAGTTTAACTAGATCAGAGTCTTCTATGCATGTAACAACTTATATTGTTAAGTCTCACATTGTAATTCAACAATGAACTGAACAGGTCTATATGCAACTCACTTTCCTAAAAATACGTATTTTCATCCTTCTATATTGTTGTTTACTAGGTTGCAGTTGTCTAACGAGAACGTATAGAGCTGGCCTCTTAACCTCTAATGCATAATCTCATTTATTAAGGAAAGTCCGCCTTTTCGGTTGAATTATGGAACCCTAGGTTTGTTTTTCTGAAGGAGATATCTAGAGTTTATTGTAATATAGAATACCTGAATCTTTGCCCCCCCCCCCCCATAGGGTTTCTCTGTGTAACAATCCTGCCTACCTTTGAGCTCAATTTGGAGACCAGGCTGGCCTTGAACTCTCAGAGATCTGGCTGCCACTGCTTCTCCAGTGCTGGTATTACAGGTGTGTGCCAGCACACCTGGCTCCCATGGAGTTCTAACAGGAAACCCAGGGTTTCCCTTGGTAAAGGAGGACTAGACAGGGACATAAGCCTCAGGTGTAAGCCTAGGGAAGACAAGGATAAAATGTTCGTTCTGTACCCAGGTCCACCCCTCCTGGACTGATGGGCTGTGACAACATTCACAGGTAAACTCTGCTGTGCTTTGTGTTGTGAATTCTGCTTCCCTGCAGAAGCTGGCACATTCTAGTTACTTTGCCCAAAGTATGGCTTTTCTATGAGCATTGATTTGAGGCAAGATTAAGAGGCTTAATGTTTTATTTTTTGGTTCATATCTATCCACTCAGTGCAGTATTCATCTGGTTCCATGTGTTTCTGAACAGGTCTGTGTGTGTTTGTGACTCACATGCATGTGCTTATCAAGTATTTTTGCTTGCATGAGCTTTGAAATCCTTGATCTTTCGACTAATTTTTAGTAGTCAACTATCTTGTTTCATATTTACTTTCATGTATTTTAGGTTACCCTTCACAAAGGGACACTTTCCAAAGATGGCTGAATGTGCACATTTTCATTATGAGAACGTGGAGTTTGGCAGCATACAGGTATATTTGAAACATTTCTTATATTCTGAATTGAGATAAGTGATATTTGTTATTTTGGTATTTATTGATTGATATACATTTTTTCTTTCCTGTTTATTAGTACTCAATGCCAAGTTGACATATCCTTTTAATCCCCACACTAATGTGTATCAGTTAGGGATTCTTTGCTTTTCTTGTTTGTTCTCATGTTCTTCTGTCCATGGACTTGCAAGGTCGCTTTGTGTTCTGAAATTCTGTAGCTTTGCTGCCACTACCTTGTTTAAATCAATCACTGTTGAGTTTTGAAATCTGGAAGACCTCAGTGCTTGCACTTGATTCTAATGTCTTGGCTATTATTGCCCTCAACAGTCTCCCTTGGCATCAGATGGAACACTCTGCTGATAAGTCACCAGCAGCTTAGTGTGAAAAACGAAAGCTTTAAAGGGGGCAGCTTGTAATTATTTTTTAAAAAAAACTGTTATCCCAGGGCAACAAAAGCTGTTTTCCATTTTGTTTGTCAAGATAGTAGAATAGAAAAAAAGACCTTGATTTCTACACACCACAAGTTCTTCACCTGCTAATTCAGTTGTGTGTTGTCCAGAAGGAAGTCATCCAGGCATGATTCTATGTGTCACAGTGTGCTACTTTTCCTAATTGCATCTTAAAGCCTAGTTAGGTGGTTTTGATCTGTAAGATTTATGAAAGCTCAGGATACTCTGTTTCAGATAATTGACAGTTTAAGATGCAACAGAGATTTTTAACACATGACTGTGAGTTGCCAAACAAAGGGTAGTTTGTTTGTTTAAACTTGCATTTATGCCTTTTTATTGCTGGGAAGAATCACCTTGACTAAGACAGCTTATAATAGAGATCGTTTAATTTGGGGCTCACGGTTCTAAAGGGTAGTAGAGTCCATAACCGTCATGATGGGGAGCATGGCAGTAGGCAGACATGATACTGGAGCAGTAGCTGAGAACTTACATGTTAAGACAATAACCAGGACGCGGGGTGGGGGTGGGGGGAGGGAACACTAACTGGGAGCACCATGGGCCTTTGAAACATCAAATACCACTCCCAGTGTCACACTTCCTCCAACAAGACCATCCTCCCTTTCCTTCTCAAACAGTTCCCCCTTTCCATCCCAAAGAGTTCTATCAACTGCAGAATAAGTATTCAAACGTGAGGTTTGGAGACCATTCTCCTTCAAACCACAAATGATAATTTTGTTACAGAAGAGTCATTAAAGAAGCTAGTACTAAACCTACTTTTCATTTTGTGACTATTAAGTGCTTGAGTGACTTAACTTTTTTGCTTGCATAGCTTTACAATTCTTTCCTGGTAAACTTACTTTGTATGTGTAGGAGTGTGTGTGTGTGTGTAGAGGTGTGTGTAGGTGTGTGTGTTTGTGTCTGTGTGTTTTTCTACAATATTGAGGTTCCAATACATCTCACAGACATCAGGAATAGTATTCTAGAGAGATATAGCAAAATTGAGAAGATTATTTAAAATGCTGGCATTATGTAACAAGACATAAGTGTTTGAGGACTCTGATTTTAAAACAAAACCAAAGCTGCTATTGATAAGCATATAGAATGTAATTACAGGCTTTAGTTAGTGTTAACCTTTCTACTAGGAAGCTAGGAACTCTTGATCTTGAGCAAGCATGTCTTTGTGTTTCATTTCCTTCATTGCTGAGGTATGTGGGGTTGTAAGATATTATAGTACCAAACTTACATATTTTGTTTCTTGATTGAAAGTTGTATAATGTATGTATGCAAGAGATATAGATTATGGATAGTACTCAGCTGGGTTTGTCTTTTCTGAGATAGTGTGAACGGCTGATTAGAAGGTTTAAATCTCTTAAGTGGAGGTGTGTGTCATGAAGATAGCAGAATGTTGTTAGGAGTCATTTTATTTCTGTTCCTTTGGTAGAATAGCAGTGCTTGTCTTTCCCCTAGTTCCATGGCTCATCTAGTCCTGGTTCTTGCCAACCCAAGCAGTGTCAGGCACAGGTTCCATTCCATGGAGTAGGCCTTAGGAGCCAATCAGATTGTGGTTGGTTCATCCTACAACCTCTGTGCCACTTTTGCATCAGTGCCTCGTGTGGGCAGGTTACCTTTGTCTTGCCACAGTAGACTAAAAGATTAGGAAACCGTGAACCAGAGTCTGGTCTTCTAAGTTATATTCCTCAGGTGTTTTGTCACAATGTGAAAAGTTGACTTGTACACATGTAAGAAGGGTAATAAAAAGTCCAAGTGCAAGTTTAAACACCTTCTGTTAACACTATATATATTGATGTGAATTTTTAAAATGTTTATAGAATATATGGTAAAATCTATAGATATAGCCATCTCAACAGCTAGCCATCTAGCTGTGTCATTTTTAAAACAAGTGTATTCTGCTGTCTGCACTGCCCTGAAACATGTTTTTGTACCTGAAGCTATGAAATGTTTGGGGGTAATTCGGCCATTCCTGTACTTGTGTAACTCCCTCTTTTCATAGCTCCGTGTGCGTCAGTTACTTTTCAGCTGTGATAGGGCACAGTGATCAAGGCAGCTTACAGAGGCGAGTGTTTAACTGGGGTGTGGTTTCAGAGGGTTCCAGCAGACATGGCAGCACGAACAGCTGACTTGAAACCTCAAAAGCCTGCAGCTAGTTACCTACTAACTCCATCAAGACCATAGCTCTTAAACTTACACAATCATCTCTAACTAACAGGTGGACAAGTAGTCGGACGTTTGAGTCTATGGGGGCTATTCTCATTCAGATAACTACAACATGCTATTTTACCTTATTTTTATAAAGCACTTACTTTTGTTTTATGTGGGTTTTGTCTACATGCATCTATATGCTCTGTGTGTGGGCTTGTGTTCACCAAGGTCAGAGGTGTTGGATCCCCTGGATCTGGAGTTAGAGATGTGTGTCACCTCATGGGTGCTGGTAACCTAGCAGTCCTTCGTAAGAGCAGCAGGTGTTCTTATCTACGTACCATCTCTCAGCCCCACTTAAAAAAATTGTACTATAATTTATTTAGCTACCTTCTTGTTAATAGATAATTCTGTTTTATTCATCTGACTGTGGATCATGGCATATATATGCTTAAAATATTGGTATTTATTTTCAAGGTTCTTTTAGGGGTGGTGTTGTTTTGTTTTGTTTTGTTTTGTTTTGTTTTGTTAGTGTAGTGATCTCCCTAATCTGCAGGGGATGCATCTTGAACCCTGTAGTGGTTGCCTATAATAGTATGGGTTTCTGTTATATACTGTCTTTTCCTAGGAAAAAAAGCTTGCTTAATTAATTAATTATTATTATTATTTGAGACAGGGTTTCTCTGTATAGTCTGGCTGTCCTCAAATTCACTCTGTAATTCACAAAGATCTGCCTATGTCTACCTCCATAGGATTAAAGGTGTGCACTACTACTGCCTAGTGAAAAGTTTAATTTAAAAATGAGGTGTAGTAAGAAGATAACAATAGTAAAATGTCAACAATAAATGATAATAAAATAAATAATTGCCGGGATATATTTAATAAAATTGCTAGTATCTACATTATGTTTTTGAGCCATTATTGCATGAAGTAAAGATTATTTAAGTATGAGTCCTACAGTACCATGGCAATTAATCTGATAATGGGAAGATGACTGAACAGCAAGTGGCTACACAGTGTTGAGTATGGTTCACAATGGATGGAGGGCAGGACAGCATGCTGTGTATCGCTCTTGTCAAGACTACACAGAGCTGAGAGCTCGAGCTGCTTATGTGTGTAACTTTCCAGTTAGTGACTTTGCACTTTGGAAGGCATGGGTGCCTGAAACTGCAGAATGCTAAACCACACGCAAGAGCGGGGTGAGTGTGTGTGTTAATCTATGCCCATTTGTAATGGGGGCAGTGGACTGTCCTGCCCAACATCCATAACAGCAGGCATTGTTAATCTTTTTGTGTTTTGTATACAGGACTGGTAAACTACAGTGATTCATTATTTTTCTTTAGCTAATGAATGACCTGCTTCACAGCTTGTCTCTCTCTGTCTATGCACTATATCTTAGAATACTTTATTTTCTTTTTATTATCATTCTTGTTTTTTCCCTGTCTTAACTGTGGTCGGGCACAGGACTAGACAAACCAACAAACTGTAGTCTGGAAATAGATACATGTGTATCTCTATTTTTATTGTTTAGTAAAGATTAACATTTTTGGATTCATGGGGCAAGATGAATTGATGATGGATTCTCCAGTGTTATGTTGATGCACAGGTCATCCATTTGGAAATTATTAAGCTTGGTTAGTGTCTTCCAAGGCTCTTCTACACTGTGTTCTGTTCCAGCTTAGAAAGGTGGATACTTTTAGAAAGGTGACTGAGGACCCGTGGGACTGAAGCTAAAATAGAGCCAGCATCTGAAACCAGGCCATCTGTACGGCACCCCTGAGAGCATTCCCTTGCTTCTTTCTTACTTTATACCTGATAAAATGGTTCTCAATCCTGTGTGTGTGTGTGTGTGTGTGTGTGTGTGTGTGTGTGTGTGAGAGAGAGAGAGAGAGAGAGAGAGAGAGAGAGAGAGAGAGAGAGAGAGAGAGAGAGAGAGCGCTCCTGTGAACCATGTGCTATATATGCTTTCCTGACCACTGGCCAGGTTGTTACTTAATCTTGGCTTTGCATTCTTTATCTTCACATGGGATTCCTTGATGCACCCTTGGTACTGGGTAATGGCAAGTGTTTCTTTTGCTAAGAAACTGTCTATGAACTGTGAGATCTGATTTAAAGAGCTGAGATGTGCAACTGTCTGTGAGCTGTGAGATCTGATTTAAAGAGCTGAGATGTGGCAGGATGCAGGGAAAAGGGCCATGATAGCAGAAGGCAGGCGGGAAGGCTATGCCACGTTGTGTTGTTTTAGTCTGCTTCCACCCAGTGCGAATAGCCATTTTACAAAATTAGTAAAAGTGCAGAGTTTCTTCTGTTTTAGAAATAGATTGTTCTGACGTCTTTACAGTCCTGCAACATGCTCTGTTATGTTACACGTGTTTTAAAAACAGAGTTCTTTTATCACTCCGCTAATATTTCATTGATTGCCTAAGCTGTTTTTTTTTTTTTTATTCTTGCTTCTTTTTAGTAAGTATCCTGGAGTAGTTGGCAGTAATTAGAGCTGTGCGTTGTTTGAAGGGTTCTTAAGTTTTTCTGTTGAAACCTTCCCAATAAAGGCTTTAATCTTATAATTATTATTTCAAGTTAACATTTAAGATTGCTCTGATTTGTTTTTGTCTTTTTAAAATGTTAGCTTTTATGTTTTATATTAAGGAAAGCACCTGTCTTGCCTTTTTAAATTTGTGAAATACTCTTAAAAATTAGGTCTAACCAGAGAGCCAGTTTT
This sequence comes from Mus musculus, assembly GCF_000001635.26. Taxonomy (NCBI): domain Eukaryota; kingdom Metazoa; phylum Chordata; class Mammalia; order Rodentia; family Muridae; genus Mus; species Mus musculus. The sequence continues at coordinate 32,158,471 of NC_000075.6, forward strand.
TAGTTTTCTTAATTTGTTATTTTTCAAAACATTAGTTTTAAAATATATTACTTATTTATTTTTTGATTGGTAAGTTTATTTTTTATTTTCTGCTTTTTCTGGACAAGAGTTGAGGAAAACATACTTACTAGTACTTACCTAACAAAAACTCTTGGCCATAAACCACTTTTTCCTCTATATTTTCCATTAATATTATGCTGGTGATGTCATATATCTTTTCTTGAAAGAAGTAAAGCTTCATAGGAATTGTTAACAATGCTTGTGCTTCCATCCAGTCAGTGTCTGGGTGTATTGTTGGGTATTTACCCAAAGTTGTGTTCCACCCACTGAGTGTTAATATGCACATTCAGTTTTTTGTATTTTTCTTTGACTAGTACTTTGGTGGCTACAAACTATGATTGTTGATGCACTAGTGTATTTTGTTTAGGAGAAACTAAAATATGAAAAGGAAAGATAATTGCTATCTCTTTTAGGCAATCTGGTGGCTCCTTAATCCTGGGAGGTCACCAAATTAGTGCTGAATTTAGTGCCAACACTGGCTGAGCATTGTATATCACAGCCCAGAACCCTCGGGCAACACAAGTGTGTACTATGCTGCTCCCAGCAACTTTTATTGCATTTTCCCAAATTGTAGTGTCTCATGAACAAAAATAATGATTTATCTAGATGTCAGAAAATAGTTTTGGGGAGAAGGGAAAAAGTCTCCTGTTGCATTTATAGAAGCAATGGATGGTACCTTATCAACCTGAAGCTGGCCTCCCTTCCTCTGTGCTCGATGTCACACCGCCACCTAGTGTCAGCATAGTGAATGGACTCTACCTGTCTTTTTACCCAAGGTTTAGGTATGCTGTTGAGTAACAATGCAAGGTACAGGTCAGATGTAGTCAGAAACATGGCATGGGAAAGTGTAAGTTTTAACACCTGTGTCCTGAGCTTTCTGGGAGGAGCCCTGTGCAGGCAACTAAGCAGTTCAGCTGGGACTCTCCTCACTAGAGAGGCAGGGGTGTGATCTAAGAACACTGAGGACTAATAGTACACTAGTACACTTTGGTTTTTTTTTTTTTTTTTTTTTTTTTTTTTTTTAAGCCTGGACTTGTATTTATTTTGAGACAAGATTTTATTCTGGAGCCTAGGTAGGTCTAGAACTTATAGTGTAGTCTGGGCTGACCACCTCTTCCTCCTGCTCCTCCTCCTCCATTGGACTCTTTCTACAAAATGCAGAGTAAAATGTTTTAGACTAACACACTGGCTCTGGACTCCCCTTCATTCCTTCTGGAGGGAATGAAATGCAGGGCCTCTCTTAACGTTGAGCTGCATCTATAGCCCTGGACTTTCATTTAAAAGAAGGTAATCTGAATACTTTATTTGACCTGTTTGCACATGGTCTCACTGGTTCTCCACAACACTTTCAGTAAAGGAATTTGAGGTAAGTGTTGCTTAAGAACTTAATTCTATGCTACAGTCATTCTGAAGGGTCCTTTATAACTAGAAAGCAGCAATCAAGTGCAACTTACACCTTAACAAAAGAGTCGGCCATAGTTTTCAAATGCCCTAGTTGAAAACTAAAACTACATGGGCAACATTGTTGCCTCGGTTATCTGAAGTAAATTCTGTAACATCCCTGGTCCTCAGTTTTCTCATTTGTTCAAGAAAAATGAAAACATCTATCCCAGTTATGTGTAGAATCGTGTGAGGAGTCAGTGAGGCGAGAGTCAAATAATAAACTAGATTACCTAGCACTCTCTGAAACATTTTAGATAGAAGTTCTTCTTCCTCCCTCCCTCCCTCCCTCCCTCCCTCCCTCCCTCCCTCCCTCCCTCCCTCCCTCCCTTCCTTCTGTGTGTGAATGGATGTGTACCATGCATATGCCCTGGCACATGAGGGACAGCAGAGGACACCTTGGGGGAGTTGGTTCCCTCTTTGCCCATATGGTTCCCGGAGATTGAATCCAGATTTGGTAGCAAGCGTCTTTACCTGCTTAGCCATCTCAGCGGCCAGCAATTCTATTTTGTAATGTGGTTTCTGAGACAGAGTCTTACAGTGCTGTCCAGGCTTGCCTAGATCCGTGCTGTCCTGGCTGGCCTTACTGCATGACCTTCCACTATAGGCATGCACTGCCATCCCTGTCTGGAGAGGCACCAGTGCTGAGGCATAAGTCTGGTGAAGTCTCACTTGCTTTGATGCCTGAGGGTGATGATGTCAGGACCGAGGTGGTAAGACTAACTTAACAGTGTGCTTTCTCCAGGGACTGTTCCTATCCCTAAACTAAGACAAACGGGAAATGCAGCTGTAATCTTATAGTCTTAAGTATATTCTGTAGTGATATTATGTCTGAGAGAAAAAAAATCCTTGTTGGATAATTGAAATGAACTCATACTGAGTTCTCAGTGCCACCGTCGTCCAAGATGTGGATTTCTAGCTGGGTATGAGTTTATCCTATTGGTATAAAAAGCCTTTGGATTATGAAAAATATATATTCTGGAGTCATAATTCATCATGAAACTTACCAAATTAGCTAAATATGCTTGAGACACAGTATTGTTGATTCTGAGGCTGTGGAAGGTGCAAGATATTACTCTATAAGCTACTATGTTGGCTTACCACAGTTACAGACTCAAGCCTGCACTCAAGCCTGCACTCAAAACAGCATCACAGACCAGGCTGTTTCTACCCACAGGGTGACTCACGCTGCTGCCTTGGGTGGTGGGATAGGAGAAACAAACATACCTTGTGTTTGGGATTTTGTAGCACAAGAGAGATACTTGCACTTGTGAAACTTGGAGTTAGTTTAGGATACGTATACTCCTACCCAACATTCCCTTTGCTGTGGTGGAGGGAGGGAGACAGACAGACAGACAGACATATTGAGAGAGATAATAAGAGAGTGACAGAGAGATAGACAGACAGAGCACGTGTGTGCTTGCTTGTTAACTCTAGAATCATTGCACCTTCTCTGAGGAAAAAGAAAGGAAGAGCTCTATTTGCAGACATCCTGGAATGTGAGCGCATGGCTCAGGGTGGGAGGCAAGGCTCTGTCTCAGGACAGTTTCACTACCCAGTCTTCCTTTGACCAGGTGCCAGTGCTCTTTGTTCAGAAAGCCCAGAGAACCCAAAGATGTGGAAGTTCTTACAAGGCATTGCTTCCTAACATGTATGTGCTCTGATGTGAGTCACAGTGGCCTTTGAGTGATTGTTGTTGTCATATGTTTGTTTGTTTTTACATCATCATACTGATCTGAGTGTGTTTGTAGTGTTTAGACATGAATGCATTAGTAGCTTCATCTATACCTGTCTGAGGAGACAGTGATCTGCTGACATTTTCTAGGTAGGTGCACTGAAGTGCATGCACATCTCCAGGCTTTCAGTAATAAATTACTGTGTTACTGATACTTGACCCATACACAGAATTACCGCTTATCTGCTTGTTAACGAAATATGATCCCATAGGTGTGTTTTTTTAAACCAGTGCTCTAAACTAAGTACTTGAGTTATTATTTTTAGTGTTAGGTATTAGGGGTTGAAGTATTATGTGGGTGGATCATTTAATAGTACATATCAGAACTTGTTCTCACATCTCTGCATCTCCTGTGGGCTGCTTCCATGAAAGGAGGCTTGTTTGCAGTCTGAACAACACAGATTCTGCCACCATATCCAACTGTAAGAGATGAATGAGAGGAGGACTCGGTGTGCTCTTGATTAGGCTTTGAGGAATGACTTGCTGTGGTGAGATGCTGTGTTTCCCTCTGCTTTATGCTGTTGCTTTCCACGCTTCCTGTTGAGAAAGGACTTTCTGAACACTTGAGGCTGCTGAATAGAGTTGTATTTTTAAAAATTTTCACAACACTAATGATGGTTGGTTTCCATGGTGACAAAAAAGTAAAGCGAACACAGGAAACATCATTCTGAAGATAGATTTGGAATGAATTTAGAAACATGAGCTTTGAAAGTTGTGCTGTTTCTAATAAGGACTGATATATTGCAGTTTTTTTTTTAATTTAAAAGGAGTGAAAATTATTTAAATTACTGAGTTTTGTTACCTTTTTCTGGATAAAATTATCTCATTATTTCATAGTGTGGTTTAGGTATTTCCAAAAACACATGAATTATTCAGACCTGATTGTAGGATGTCTTAAAAAGCATAGTTCACTTCCAGATAGCTTTCTTTAATACCTTGTATGGATACCTCGAGGGTATCTCTGTCAAAGAAAGAGAAAGAAGGAGGGAGGGAGGGAGGGAGGGAGGGAGGGAGGGAGGGAGGGAGGAAGGAAGGAAGGAAGGAAGGAAGGAAGGAAGGAATCTTTCCTCTGGGAAGGAAAGCAGTGGAGCAATAAGCACATGAGAAAGAAATGTATAAATGTATAGATATTTAGATGTCTCAGGTGGTCTCCTGAAGCACCCAGAGATGTATAGGGCTTATCTTTATTGGAGACTGGAAGGCATGTGAATATTGAAAGATAAAAGTAGAGCTCACCCAGAGAGGAGGAGGAAAAGATAAAGTAGCTGCTAGGGAAGTAAAGCATGTGTTTAGAAGACACTTTAACTCCTTACTTGGGCCTACAGCGCTGCATGCATAGAGATAAGTCATTGTGCTAAAGCTGCCATCACTGTGGGTTCCAGTCACTCATCTACGGGCATAAGGAAGATACTTAGAACACAGTGAGGAATTGTGCTGTCTAGTAAAGGGGAGGCTGGAGGTCCTCCTCCAGGACCTGTGACCTCACTAGCACCATTTCCAGTACCAGGTCTGATTTTCCTCCTGTTGAGCACATTTTCAATCCAGTTAGAGAAGGTGTTGGTTACTGCCAGGATATGATTCACCACTTTTGGAGTATCTGGCCATTTTTGTAGTTCATAGACATCACAGCTTAGTGGGGCTATTGATTCCTTCTTCTGCTTGACAGCTCACACAGCATCTGCTGGTTTTTGTTTTCACTGTTCGGTCCTACATGCTTGCTACTTTTCATAAATATACTTTCTTCTTACCCCTTTCTCCCTAGTTCTGCTTGGAATGACTGATTCTATTTCTAAGATTTCCTACCTTTTTAAACTTTAAAATATTATACCACTTTTTTTCTGGTTTGAAAAATACATATTTAAGAATTTAATTTGAGTACTCAATTTAAAGTAAAAAAAAAAAACAAACAAACAAAAGTACTACTACTTCACCTGCTCCTATCCTGCAGCCCCATACTTAGGGTTCTTATCCATGATTACTGTACTCTTTGTAGTCTTCCACACTCAGTGCTGTCCAGGGTAACTGTTCATGGCTCTGTCTCCTGAACAGTTATTCTTCCTAGACAGTTAAAATTTGCTAACAGATGTAAACTCAGTGACCTAAGGCCTTCCCCAGCATCCCTGCCATACTCCATTCTCTTGGGCTTACTTTTCTCCTCGGGTGCATATTATTACAACTCACCAGTAAAGCTTTCTTGGTAGAAGTTTAGTTTTTGTTCATCAGAAAATGCTTCATTTCGCCAGGCGTGGTGGCGCACGCCTTTAATCCCAGCACTAGGCAGAGGCAGAGGCAGAGAGGCAGAGAGCCAGAGAGGCAGAGAGCCAGAGAGGCAGAGAGGCAGAGGCAGAGAGGCAGAGAGGCAGAGAGGCAGAGAGCCAGAGAGCCAGAGAGCCAGAGAGCCAGAGAGCCAGAGAGCCAGAGAGGCAGAGAGGCAGAGAGGCAGAGGCAGAGGCAGGCGAATTTCTGAGTTTGAGGCCAGCCTGGTCTACAAAGTGAGTTCCAGGACAGCCAGGGCTACACAGAGAAACCGTGTCTCGAAAAACCAAATAAATAAATAAATAAATAAATAAATAAGGAAAAGAAAAAAGAAAAAAAAAAAGAAAATGCTTTATTTCGACCCATGATTTTGTGTGGTAGTTTAGGTATGAATAAAATCTCGGTAAGTTTGTTGTAGAGTTGAAGATGTTCCTACTCTGCTCCATCTGCTCCTGTGAAAGCGTCGGATGTTCTGTATTTTCTTAGATGTTCGCTGTTTCTAGTATTCTTCCCTCCCTCCCGCACTTAGATTGTTTTCATGACAAGGCTTCACTTTAGGATGAAGATTCATTTTAGCTTTTCTTGTTGAACTATTCTGTTTGAAACATGTTCTCCCAGGTTTTGTGATTGGTGAGTGTATTTATATTGTTTACATTTTTGAAGGTTCCCTTCATGGACTGTATTTTTAAAATACATCTTTTAAACTGACCCCCATTGTAGCTATAAGTCAGAGGTAAGATTCTACTGTATAAGTATAAGCCATGTTCTGCTTATCCATTTACTTACTGACTTATGCTTGTATAGCTTCTGGTTTGTTTGTTTTTTACCTGTTCCTGAGAGTTTTCTGTCATTGGGGTATTATATACACATGGAATTTCTGAGTCATATACTAATCATGTTTTCATTAGATGTGAAATAGTATCTCATTTGTAATTTCAATTTGCAAGTGTTAACATTGTAGTTCAGATTTCTCTAGTAGTGGTGTCAAATATCATTTTATATGCTTATTGGCCATTTATGTATTTTATTTAGGGAACTGTCTCTTTAAATCCTCTTGTTTGTTGAGAATTGTTTTATTTTGTCATTACCAATGATGAATTATAGAACTCATTTGCATATCATTGATATTGATAGATATTATGGATTATATACACTTTCCCCCATAATATTGATGGCCCTTTTTTTTCTCCTTAGTTTTTGTTGTTGCTGTTTTTGGTTTTTTGTTTTTGTTTTTGTTTTTTCGAGACAGGGTTTCTCTGTATAGCTTTGGCTGGCTGTCCTGGAATTCACTCTGTAGACCAGGCTGGCCTCGAACTCAGAAATCCACCTGCCTCTGCCTCCCAAGTGCTGGGATTAAAGGCGTGCGCCACCACTGCCCGGACTTAGTTTGTTTTATTTTGATCCAATTTAAAAAAAATTAAATGTGTGTGTATGTCCGTCCACATGTGTGTCTGTCTGTCTGTCTGCCTGTCTGCCTGCCTGCCTCTGAGTATGTGCATATGAATGTAAGTACCTGCAGAAGCCAGAGGCATTGGATCATCTGGAATGAGAGCCACAGGAGGTGGTGAGCTGCCTGACCTGGGTGCTGGGAACTGAACTGAGGGCCTCTGGAAGAGCACCAAGTGTTCTTAACCACTTAGCCCTCTTTCTAGTCACAAAAGATGCAGTAGGAAAGGAAGAGACCCCTAATATTTTGTTTTGTTTTAAGGTAAGTTCTCAGCATGTATCTCTAGTTCAGTGCTTCTCAACCTGTATGTCATGACCCCTTTGGAGGTCGAACAACCCTTTCCTGGTGTGGCCCAAGACCACTTGAAAATTCAGATACTACATTACAATTCTAGCAAAATTACTGTTAGGAAGTTATGAAGTGGTGACAAAAATAAATTTGTGGTTGGAGGTCACTACAACACAAGGGTCTCAGCATTAGGAACTTTGAGACCCACTGTCCTGGTTGTCTGGCACTTTCTATGTAGACCACTCTGGCCTCAAACTCAGAGTTCTGGGATTAAAGACAATACCATGCATGCTTAGCTTGATACACAATTTTAATAATTTCTGTGACATAAAATTTGTAAATTCCATATTCGTTCCTTATGTCACAGTGTATCATTCCTAGGAAATGTTCGCCAAATCTAATTGTGTGAAACCCTTTTGCTTTATTCTTCTAAAATTTTCATGCTTTCTAGGTCCTATTTTACATTTTGATCCGCCTTGAGGTGACCTTGTGTAACAGTCGTTAGGTAATGACCGGCCCACGTTCCTTTGCATGTGGATCTACTGTTTCCCCAGCACTGTTTGTTGAGAACGCTTTCCTTTCTCCATTGGACGATCTTGATGCCCTTGTCAAAATCCTTTAACCACGTACATGAGGGGTTGTTTCTGGGCTTGTTGTTCTGTAAGGCCTGCCTCTACACCAGTAACACAACTGCTTTCATTGTTACAGATTTCATGAATGATGAGTTGCTCTGATTTTCTTCTTTTAAATATTGATTTGACCAAGCACTGTCATTGGGGATTGACAAGATTGTGTTGACTCTGTATATTGTTTTGGGGGCAGCAATGAGATCTTTACAATATTAAATTGTTTAATATATAAACATAAAATACTTTTTCACATACATTTTTCTTGTTTCCTTAGTGTCTTTTTTTCTTTTTTACTTACTTCAGTTTCAGATCAGTAGTGTAGAAAACTGTTCCTATAATATCTCCATTTTTACTTTGATGTCAGAAAATTAAAACAGGGTGAGAAGAATCACATGAAAAAACTGTAAAAAGATGACATGTTGGATCAGCTTCTTCCTGGCCTCTCAGTACTGGAGCCAGTTATATGCTGGCATGGATAAAGAGTCAGTTGTATCATTTCTGTCAGTGTGTGCTGTATCTGACTCTTCCTGGAACTGTCCTCAGAGTGGTCATTTGAACATAATGACCTCTGGCATTTAGAGGTTCTGAGAAGGAGTGGTAGTTATTTCAGGATTCTTTGTTTGTGTGGGTCGTTCTGATATGTTTAAGATGGTTTGTCTATGGAAGTTGGACTCTCATATGTCTCCTATGGGGTTCTTTAAGTTCATATTGTCGAGGTTCATGTCCATTTTGGTATTAACATAATTCATTAAATCTGGGAAGTTTTTGATTACTGTGTCCTGAAATTCCATTGCCTTATTTTCTGTTTCTTCCTTTTTGGGAATCCCATCCATATACATTTGTACATTTGATGGTGTCCGGCCATCCACCTGGATCTGGCACTTTTGTTCAGTACCTTAGCTTGGTTCTTTCGTATCCCTCTGACTTGGTCATTTACATTGTTGTATCTTCCAGTTTATTGACTCTTTTCTGCCTGCTCTGATCTGCCTTTGGCTCTTTCGAATAAATTTTCCACTTTAGTTGTATTTTCTTAGCTATGCAATTTGATTTTGGCTTCATTTTAGTTTAGAACATTTTCTTATTAATGTTTTATTTCATTTATAGAGTGTTTTCTTGGCTTTCTTTTCATCTTGCTCTAATTTTCTTAGTATCATTAGCATGGTTATCTGTCTGGCGTATCTGCCATGAGGTTTTTTTCAAGGGCAATTTTTGCTGATAACTTGCTTCCTTTGCTTCTTTTTTTTTATATATATATATATATATTAGTGTGTTCTCAAAAGGAACAGAACTGATAGAAAGAATACCCATATCAAAGGGCATTTACTGCTTTGGTTTATAGGAATGTGGTCTGGATGCTGGAGTAGTGGTTGTCTCTCATTGGAAAGGCTAAGAACCTGGTAGTTGCTCATCCTGTGAGTGAGAGTGGACGCCTCTGCTGTCTCATTTGGTGCTAAAGGCCTGGAGGATTCCTGGAGAGTTGCTGGTCTTCAATCTGCATTGGAATTGGAATTCCAAAGAAGTTGGTTCTCTTATTGGAGAAGGAATGCTAAAGCGTTAGGTAGAAGAACTTGTCAGCAAGAGTTGGGGCAAGTAGACAAAAGCAAAGTTCCTTTTCTCCTATCCCTTTATCTGGGTTGACACCAGAGCTGCAGCTCACATTTAGCTTTCCTGCTTCAGATAATCAGTTAAGCAGACTACTCACAGGGTGACCAGAAGCTTGCCTTTTAGTTGCTTCCAAATGCAGCTAAGCTGACAACCAAAGTTAGCCACCACAGAGAGACTTCGCTTGTTAGCTCCTTTAGATAGTTTGAGGCTACAGTCTATACTAGAGATTACTTTCAAGGAAGCTGGAAGGGTGGTGAGGTGCTGCCGTCTCTGTTCTTTATTGCCAAGCTGCGGTCCTTTGTGTGTAGTGTGTGCTCTCCTTGTCTGCTTTCTCGGCTCTCTTTGCTCCTTCCCCTTGCTGCCAGTGTTTTCCTGCGGTTTGTAGCTCAGTAAGCCCCTTCCATTCCAACGTTCCCAAGCTCTGGGGACTGGCTACATCATACTCTGGAACAGAATAGACTGTCTTCGTTAGCCGCTTTCAGCTTTTCAGTGTCATTACAGTCTTAGCTGTTGAGTGTCTTGATGGCCTCAGAGGGATGTTTCTTAGCCCTTCTTGTCTTTTCCACACTATGCTCCTAGGCTATAGAGATCCTTGCTTGGAGAGGCTCCCTACTCTGCATAGGCCGCTCCCCATTCTCCTTCGTTTCCTAAGTTTTTAATGTATTGATTCCATACCCTTGATTCATACTAGCGGGAAGCAGATGAAGGTTGGACATCAGTCAGTTCTGCTGCTGTGCTTTGCAATTACAGTTTGTTACTTTAGTGGCAGTCTCCCAGGATTTGGCTGGCTTCTCCTTGTCCTGTCTGAGGAAGATTCTTGATTCTCTGGCACTCTGCCGGACTCCAGGCCCATGTTATCTCCTGCCTTAAAGTCTTGTCTCCTTCAGAAGTTACTTAGACTTCTTTTCATTCTTAAATCTTTAACTTTTGAAAACTTCAACTGTACCATGAAACTGGGTTACTCATTGTTACCTTGTTGAACAGGGTACCTTTGTAATATCTGAAGATTTTTAATAAGTAACTTCCTGTGACACTCACGGTCCACATAGAGAATGCATCTTCTTCAGCAGAGTGCTTCTTTCAGCATTGACTGCAATGACACATGACATTTGTGAAGGACTTCTTGTATGCCATGTGACTTGAGAATAAGTATTATGCCCTTTCCCTTCCCCCTTTCCAGATGAGACACTAAATAAGTAAAGTATTGTCACATGTCATTTACTGTTACTTTTGAACACAAGGTCACACTTTGAGGAATAGATGCTGTACTTTCATTTCCAAATTGGAGTCAGGTGTACCGCGTGAACTCGTGAAGCAAATAGAGTACAGGAAAAAGAACCAAGTGTGCAGCACGCTGGATGATTATTGGTAACTTGGATGCTGGCATAAGATAAAGAGTAATCAAAGCGGGATGGAGAGATGGCTTAGTGGTTAAGAGCACCGACTGCTCTTCAAAATGGTCCTGAGTTCAAATCCCAGCAACCACATGGTAGCTCACAACCATCTGTAATGCGATCTGACACCCTTTCCTGGTGCAACTGAAGACAGCTACAGTGTACTTAGATATAATAAATAAATTTAAAAAAAAGAGTAATCAAATCTGTAGCAAACTATTTTGGCTCTATACCTCATGTAGAGATGATTCGTTCTCAGCTGTTGCCCATGTGGGCCCAGTATTGCCAATTTTCTGTATTCTTCAGTAGAAGCCATACATCTGTATTTTTCACATGAGACCTTACAGTCTCTGCATGCTGTCTGTTTATTCAAATAAAAATAAAATAAATGCTAAGTCTGAAATTAACATGGACATAGGCTGAACCTGCTTCCCTACAGAGTCTGAGCTGTTTTTAAACTTCTCCTGGAATCTCTCTCTATGCAGTCTAGTGCTCTTGTGCATAATAAATAAAGGGAATGATGGCCTGATTATGTAACAGTATCTTACCTACGCTTTTATACAGTTGTGCCAGTTAGATAACAGGCACGAAGCGAATTCATGAAAAACAATGTTTTTTCTTAAATTCTGAATTCTTCATTTACACGCTTTAAGCTGTAGACTTATAAGGCACATTAGCTTGGTGTCAAGGTTCAAGTATTTCTGTATGCTTAGTTATTCTCATTCTCCAATCATGACTTTCTTGTCCCTTTCTTCTGTGACACAGCTCTCACTATCAGAAGAACAGAATGAAGTAATGAAAAATGGCTGTGAATCTAAAGAGCTGGTCTACCTCGTGCAGATTGCCTGTCAGGTAATTGTGAGGATGCATCCTCTACATCGAGTTCATTATCTAGAGTGACTATTAAATTGCTTACTATAATATATTTCTCACATTGCTTAAAGGCTTGTAATTGATGGTAAGATGCTTCTATTGAAATGTAATTGGACTATGAATAACTATTACAACAAAATAAATTGGTATCTTTTAAAAAGTAATTATGCCATTGTTCAGTGAGCACACTATTGAGGTTAGAGTTTGTGTATTTTCTTGGTGGTATGTAGAAGTTCCTGAGGCTTTTGGAGTCCTGAGTTACAGTGACACTGTTAGCATGGTGCTTCTTAGCCTTTCATATCAGTACTTGGAGACACCATAGTTGAAGCCCAGAGCTGAACAAAATCAGCTGAATATACAACCGCAAGTACAAGACTAGATAAGTGAGTTGTTGATCACATGTCATGAGAGAAGGGACTATTTGTCTGTGACTCAAGTGCCTCTGTGGCAACAGTTCTCAACCTGTGGGCCACAGCCCCCCCCCCCCCCATGTCACATATCAGGTATCCTACATATCAAATATTTATATCACGACTCACAATGGTAGCAGAATTACAGTTATGAAGAAACGATGAAATAATTTTATGGTTGGGGATCACAACAGCATAGGAACTGTGTTAAAGGACCACAGCATTAGGAAGGTTGTGCAACAAGATGTCTGCGTGGCTTGGCAGCCTGCAGTTTCCTGACCGTTCGTGTGATGCTGCTCACCTTGACCTGCTTGCTCCTCAGGAGACTCACAGTGTGCCGTCTCAGGTCAGTAATTCCTCCGTCTAGCAGACACTGAGCATGTCTCACATGGCCTGCTCTGCACTCAGGGAGCCTCTGCCTGGGAGTGAGCCGGCTATTGGAAAGCAAATGTTTATAGGGAGACTTTATTTTGTACACAGTTTTTAGTTTTGGGGAGAAAATAAGATATAGGATATCTATTTATTTTTTAAAAACAGAATAATCAGGTTCTGATTATGTAACGGTATCTTACATACTGTAAATCTTAGTTTTAGGCATTAATGTAGATTAGGGAATAGAATTCAGCTTGTATGTAATTAAGATGTGTTCTGTTGCATGTTACCACAGTTTCCAGGCGGAACAATGAAGTTCTAAGTTCTGTGTAACATTTTATAACATGCTTTTGTTTGGCGCGTTATGTTTTTATTTCAATGTTTTGATAACAGATAAGACATGAGCATTTGCATTTGATGTTTTTTTCTCTTTTAGAGTATAGAAGCAAAAACAACTTAGTGATACATAGAGGGTTTGGAACCTCCATGTCCTATATTCCCTTGAGCGAATAGATGATACAGATGTAGCCTGTGCATCCAAGATGACCTTTGCCCCAGACCTGTTCATGACTGTGTACTTTTAAAACTTATTAAGCACATGCGTACACATGCATGCACACAAGCATGCATGCACAGGAGCACACACAAATGTACCCATTTTTAATCTTGGGGATTTTTACGTTACGTTTAGTTTTGGTCATGAGGCAGCATGTGAATGGCTAGCATCGGGTGATTGATGGAACTTGTGAGAGTGAAGGAAATAAAAAACAAAATCAGAAAAGTCTCAGATAGGGCGTTGCTGATTTGAAGTTTGGTCAATTAAGAGAAATGGTAAACTGATTTTTACGTGCAAATATTAAATATTTTCCTAATAAATTAATGCTACTAATAGAAGAATAGAAGTCTCATGTTCTTTTTCCACAAAACATGGTTGGTATGTCTAAAATGAAGTTTTCCTCTGCAGTCTAACACATTTTAGCATCTCTTCTTATCATTAGCCACACTTTAAATGCATAATTGTAATGTGATTGTGCTTCTGTGTATTATTGACCTAGATGTTAGATAGTTTCTTTGTTGTAAACATCCTACCAAACTGCGGAAAACATTTCGGATCAATTGTTAATAGTGTTTACTACACCGGAGTCATAGTTCACTACTTGATAATGATGGCATTCATCTCTTGTTTGACTCACTGTGTGCAATTACTGAAGCCTTCCCATGGCTCACTTAGCAGCCCCCTCACATGTGCCAACCATAAGCTAAATTAGATGAGAATTTTAAAAAATAATAATTGAAAGCCTCACAAAGAAGGAAGCTGAGGTTCACAGTAGTAAAGCGGTTGTCCTGAGCTCTCATGCCACAGTGGGAAAAAAATCAGAGGCACCAAGATTTGAACCAAGGTTTAGTGTGGTTGACTGGTGTCCTTTGGCAACTTCTCTATCATTTTTTGTTGTGATTTGTACTGCAAACATATCCTAAATGTTAATACATTTCAGAAAGCATGTAAATGACTGGCAGTCTAGATTCTTGGCATGGCATTAGAGGGCAAATGTTATATGCCACCCCTCCTTCCAATCCCCGCACCTCCAAGAATGAAACATTTTATTCTGCAGGAAAACTCCTTAAGCAGAAAAGTAATCAACTCAGAATAGCTCTAGGAACCCCCTGGAACTGAGCAGATTCACTAGGCCTCTTCCCCTCAGGGTAAACAGAGTCCCTCTCAGATGATGCAGAGCAAAGCTGGGGATGGGGTGGGTAGAGAGGAACAAAACCCTTTCAAAAGAACAAAGGCTGTAAAGAAGACTCTAAGACCAGACTAGTTGCCTGAGAGAGTTTATACCTAGACAAACCTCCTGTTGAGCTATCTGTAGACTATGTAGTCTGATCGAGGGTCCCATATCACTCGTGCTGGGGTGAGCCTTGGTAATGCAACTGCTTTTCAGTCATTGCTGCTCCTGTAAGTAACTCCAAAAAACCTCATTGGTTCACCAAGCTGGAGTTTGGTGTTATCTGTACTTTGGTCTGTTGAGGATCTCTGTCTGGGGTGAGTGGATGTGTATGTGTATGTGTATGTGTTGTGGCTCCCTAGGAAAAGTTTTGTCACATCACAGTAGGGCATATTTTCTCCACCCCTTCTCATCTACATGCAAATGGACACACATTAACTTCTAGAGTCCTCAAGAAGATAGCCCAGGCTATCTGGGTGCAGGTTTAGGTAGATTGAGCATAGCTTTCATGATACAAAAATATTAGCAGATGGTCTATTATGTACCCAAAGCAAGTACAACAGAAACAGATATCAGTCAAACAGATCTCATTTAGCTGATAAGGTGAATGTCTGCCGAGTATTAACCGTAGGGAACGTACTTCCAGAGGCTATGAAGACTAGGTCATTGATCTCTGTGGCCTCTTATTAACATCATCTAACGTTCCCTTAACTAATATGTGCCTAAGGTCTTCCCTCTCAAATCTCTTCATTCTTTCCATATCTTTTGCGAACAAACTTCTCAGCTACCTTGGAAGAAGAAACACTGTCCTCTTTGTGTCTTTGTATATTGCTGTGGATGGGGCATATTCTGAAAATGATGACCCTTTTTTTTGTCTATTTCTTGGATTTCTTAAGAAAAACCCCAAACTTGACTTATTTTAAAGTTTCTAAAAATGAATAATAACCTTGGAAAATATTTAGGGAAAATCCAAAGAAAACTTTACTATGTTGAAAGTTGAATAACTTTTGAAAGGTCAAAATTCAGTAAACAAAGACATCAATTCTAGATAGTTCCTCTACATGAAATGAAGCATTTGCAAGTATAATATTAGTGTTGTCTTAGTGTCAAAAGCTTTTGCTTTCTTATTATTACATTCTTTAGCAAGTCAGTATCAGTTTTAAAGTGACAAATTTAAACATACTTATTCTAACATTTCCTCATGGAAATCCTGTTTTTGTCTCTTTTATAGTTTCCTTGGTTGAATGGTAATTGTATTTAATAAAATATGTAACACTTATTATTCTTCTGCTGCTTTAGAGTAGATGATACTAACAATCTATTTATTTGTTTATCATCTATCTTTATTTTCATGGTTTTTAAAATTCTCTCTCATATATTGCATCTGGATTATAGCTCTCCCCCCGCCCCAATCTCTTTCCCCCAACCTCCTTTTTCTCCCATATCTACCCCAAATCTCTACACAGAGAAGAGCAGGCCTCCCAGAGCCATCAACCAAGCACGTCATAACAACCTACAATAAGACCAGGCACATACCATCACATCAAAGGTGGACGAGGCAACTCAGTAGGAGAAGAGGGTCCTGCAAGTAGGCCATAGAGTCAGGGACAGCCCCATCTCCCTTTTGTTAGGATTCCCACAAGTACACCAAGCTACTCAGACTTAATAAAATATCCAGAGGACCTCAATCAGACCCATACAGGCTCCCTAGGCTCTGTAAACCCCCATGAGTCCTGCCACTAGATTCTGTGGGCCCTGTTTTCATGATGTCCCTGAATCTTCTGGTTCCTCGGACCCTTCCTTCTCCCACAGGACTTCCTAAGCTCTGCCTACTGTTTGGTTATGGGGCTCTGTATCTGCTCCATGAAGTTTCTCTACTCTCTTGGATGAAGATGGATAATCTTTTTGATATGTTCTTGAATTCAGTTTGCAAGTGTTTTATTGAGTATTTTTGTATCAATATTCATGAAGGAAATTGGTCTGTGATTTTGTTTTTTTTACTTTGTTGAATCTGTGTGGTTTGGGTATCTGGATGAGTGTGGCCTCATAAGACGAATTTTGCAGTGTTCTGTCTCTTCCAATTTTGTGGAATAATTTGAGCAGTATTATTAATATTAGGACTTCTTTGAAAGTCTAGTAGAATTCTGCACTAAACTGTCTGACGGTGGACTTTTTGGTTAGCAGCCTTTAAAAAAAAATGTTAGCATTTAATTAATCCCCACCGGCTGACTTCAGGCCACCAGGACATAAGCACCTCCAACACCCTTAGTCTTCTCTTCAGCTCTTCTGCTGAAGGATTTGGCCCTCATGATGACAGGTTGCTTAGGGAGCTTTCCCTTGCCTGAAACTTTGTAGTACCTGATCGCACAACATCAGTGATGGGAGCAGCTCCAGGCTTGGTTTTTGCTGCATTGACCCATCTGCTCACTGACCAACGTCTACAATGTATCCAGATGCTTCCCTATGCAGCTGAGGCAATGGCTCACATGACCCTGGAGTTTCCAGGTCTTCCTCAGACTGGATGGCATGGAGGCAGCAGAAGGGAAAGAGCCTGTTAGAAAATCCTAATGACTGTTTCTATTTTAGGTGTGTGTGTGTGTGTGTGTGTGTGTGTGTGTGTGTGTGTGTGTGTGTGTGATATGTCTATTTAAATTGTTTCTCTGATCTTGACTTAACTTCGGTAAATGTTATCTGTTGAGAAACTTGTCCATTTCTTCTAGGTCTTCTAATTTTATGGAATACAGGCTTTTGAAGTGTGAATTAACGATTCTTTAGATTTCCTTGATGTACCCATTTCTTTTTGTTAATTTGGATATTCTCTCTCTAACTTTTAGATAGTTTGGATAAGGGGTTTTTCAATTTTGTTGATTTTTTTTCAAAGAAACAAATTTTTGTTTTATTGATATTTTGTATTCATCTCTGTATTTCTATTTTATTGATTTCTGTCCTGAGTTTGATTATTGCCTGCTGTCTACTCCTCTTTGGTATGTTTGCTTCTTTTTGTTATAGAGTTTTTAGGCACGCTGTTAAATTGTTAGTAAGAGTTCTCTCCAGCTTCTTTATGAAGGCACCTAGTGCCGTCAACCTTCCTTAGCACTGCTTCTCTGTGTCGCATAAGCTTTGGTATGCTTTTCATTCACTTTCATTGAATTCCAGAAAGTCTTTAATTTCTTTATTTCTGCTTTGACTCTGAAGTAGTTCAGAAGGTAGTTCAGTTTCCATGAGTCTGTAGGCTTTCTGTTGTTTCTCTTATGGCTATCCAGCTTTAAGCCATGTGCTCTGATAGGATATAGGAGGTTATTTCAACTTTTTTTGTACGTGTTGAGACTTGCTTTTTTGAACAAATATGTGGTCAGGTTTTGAGAATGTTTTGTGAGGTGCTTATTTCTGTGTATGCATGTGTGCTGACATGAATTTATGTGCATAACATGCCCACAGGTGCACACAGAGGTCAGAATGGGATTTCCTGAAAGGGGAGTTACAAGCAGTTCACACCTGCCATGTGGGTGCTGGGAATCAAATTCCAGTTGTGGGGAGTAAGCACTTTGAACTGCTGAGCCTCCTCTCCATCCCCAGGCATTAATAAGCCTTTTAAAAAGGTACTTGGGGGCTGGAGAGCTGGCTCAGCGGTTAAGAGCACTGATTGCTCTTCTAGAGGTCCTGAGTTCAATTCCCAGCAACCACATGGTGGCTCACAACCATCTGTAATCGGATCTGATGCCCTCTTCTGGTGTGTCTGAGGACAGCAACAGTATACTCATATAAATAAAATAAATAAATCTAAAAAAATATTTTAAAAAAGAGCATTTACTGCTTAAAAAGATACTAAGTGAAAGATGCTATATTTTCACTGAAGCTAAAATTCATTCAGATTTATTATTTTATCTTTTCTGAAGATTAAATGTAAGTATTACAGTAATCTCAGGGTTCTTTTGTGTCATAGTCACAGAGGAGACAGCTGGTTACAAGGGAATGCCTCCCTGTCTCAAAATACCTCCTGAACTCTGTTCCCATGCTTGGCATTCCAACACAGACATTCGTTAAATCTCTCCGCTCAGCTCAGTCCATTTAGCAGACACTGTCACTACCACAGTGGATTGAGTATTCACATTTGGAGAGCATCTGGGTGTGAGCAGACTGCATGGGCCAATTGCCAGCCCTCCAGCTGAAACTTTGTACAGTTTCCATTATTCCATTTCATAGTTGAGTAAACTATTGCCCCCAGGCGTTAAAGAATCGAGGCAGGTTCTGTATTGAGGATAGTCCAGCCTATGATTTAGATTGTGTTTCTTTCTTTTTATGAAAATTTATAATTCATATTAGCTGTCATTTTTTTGTATTCTTGTAATAAAATAATCCCAAAAAACATGGTCAATGAGTGTTCTCAGGAAAGATAGCAGATATTTCCTTTTGTTCTCAGGAAAAATTCTTGTCTAGAATTACTGATTTTTGGCATCACTGAATGGTAATAATTATTTGTTAGTGATAATTAAGATAAGAAATTAGCAGCAAATTAAAATTGTTAGTATAATGAAGAATTTTGCTTTGATTTTGTATTGTTCCTTTACAACATATATTATAAAACTAAAGTATTCCAAATATTATTTTATTTATGTTTCTCAGAAATAGGAAGATTACAGATGTACAAAACAAAGCCTTAAAGTTCTTGTTTTATGTCTACTCAACATACAAGGTCTTTAATTTAGAAATTTTGTCCAGTAAATTAGAACATATTTAGGTGATTTTCAAATTGTGTTACATATAGTTCTGATTTCAGAACTGAAAGACTGTGCAGGAAAGCTGTCTTTTGTTTGCACAGGGATATTTTTTAAAGGCATTCAAAAGAAGTTGACAGTTATGCAGTTAAGAGCTGTTGAATCTATAGTAACATATCAATGTCACCTAAACTCTACAGAGCACTTTACTCTTTGGGCACTCTGTAGCATGGGCTTGGATGAAAATTCAATGGCACATATCCATCATTGTAGTATTATAAAAATAACACTGATACTGCTCTAAAATTCATGTGCTCATTTGTACCTTCCTCTCAGAAAACCTTCACAACCACTGACTTTTATATTGACTTCATAGTGATATCATCTCTAGACTGTCATAGCTGGATCTTCCTCACATGTCCCCATTTGCTAATAAGCCTTTAAAACTTCTCTGTGTCCAAGGAGATATATACTGTATATTTGGCATATTAATAGTTCACATTGAGCCGGCCGTGGTGACGCATGCCTTTAATCCCAGCACTTGGGAGGCGGAGGCAGGCGGATTTCTGAGTTCGAGGCCAGCCTGGTCTACAAAGTGAGTTCCAGGACAGCCAGGGCTATACAGAGAAACCCTGTCTCGAAAAACCAAAAAAAAAAAAAAAAAAAATGCAGATGTAAACATTTCAGTAAATAGAACTGCTGTACATCTGATGGGAGCATCTTCTCACACAGGACATGAGTTAGTATTTACATTTATGGTATGATTTGGGGCTGGAGTGGCTTCAGTGGGCTGCTTTTCAGAGGACCCGCGTTCAATTCAGTTCCTGGTATGCAGTCCCCAGTGGCTCCTCTGTAACTTCAGTTCCAAGGAATCCAATGTTTTCTTGTGGTTTCCATAGTACCAGACACGCGTGTGCTCCATTGGCATAGATGCAGGCAAAACACCTGCACACACAAAACAAACATTTCTAAATGTAAAGAAGTTACGATTCATTGAGTCTCATAAAGATAATTGGAAGGAATTTGCCTATATTGATTGAGTGTTGTCACTGCTTGTGTGTGTGTGTGTGTGGCGGGGGGGGGGCTTCTTTCGTTATCTTCTGTGGCTTGAGAACTCCTTTCTGTTCAACTGACCATGGTTCCTTTGTGTACCTGCGCTGACTTCATTCTGTCCTCTCACTGTTGGAGGGCATCTCAGATGCTTGCGTGTTTGGAAGATTAAAGTTGCAGTGAACATTCCTTGAAATAATTTTTATGGACACAAGTTTTTAGTTCATGCGTGTAAACTCAAAAGGAATGAGGCTGGTTTGCATGATAATAATACGTTTAGCTTTAAGAGAAAAATGTCATTTTTTTCCCAGATTGACTGGACTATTTTGTATCCCCCCAGCAGTGGATGAGACTCCCTGCTGCTCCATGCCTTGGCTGTGCTGGGTATTGCTAGGGCTTTGGATTTGGGCCATCCCAATAAAGACCGTGTTTGATTGTTCAGTTCTGTAATGATGTAGGATGCTAAGCAGTTCTCACATGTTTTTTATTATCTGTATCTTTCTGGTGAGGTATCTGTTAAGTCCTTTTCCTGCTGTTTAAATTAGGCTGTTCTTTTTCTGTTGTAGGAATCCCCTGTATGTTCTGGATAACAAGCTTTTGTCTGCTTTTGCAAGAAAGCCTGGCAGGATGAGTTAGGCATGGTCCTCTCCCTTTTTTGGCTTCTGGATCAGACTCTAGATACATTGGTTGCATAATTTCTTCTTTAGGTATTTGGTAAAACTTATTGAATTTATTAGTGCTCGATGATGTTTTTGAAACCTATTAATTATTGATTCAGCAGCTTAAATATCTATATACCTACTCAAATTGTGTATGTCTTTGTGTGTGAGTCTGACACATTTCCAGTTGCTCATATTTTCTTTTTGTTGTCTGTCATCTCTAATGATGTGCCCCTAACTTATTTCTTATATTAGTAGTTTGTTTCCTTTTGCCACTTCTCTATTTCAGTTAAAATGACTAGAATCTTATCAGTTTTATTGATGTTTTTCAAAGGATTGGCTTTGTTTTACTAATTTCTGGGTTTCAGTTATAGACATGTGTTCATGATGGCCAAAAGCAAACATTGTATGGTCCCTATTTTTGTAAACCTAGTATAGTGTGTTTAATGGTCCGAGAGCAAATGTGAGCTCACTATCCTCTTAAACTTCATATAGTGCATCTTATACCCCAGAATATGCATTAAGCGTTTGGTGAATCTGAGAAGCACATAACTTGTCTGCCTGTAAGTAATGTGTGAGACCATTTTATACGCTGGTGACTGCGTCAGCTGCTTGCTAGATTTGTGCACTGGGGATACACGTACCGTAAAGTCTCCAACCGCAACAGTAGACCGATATGTTTTCACCTTGCATTTTTCCTTTTAATTTTATTTATTTTGTGTATGTTTTACCTGTGCACACATATGTAAGACAACATTTGCAGCTTTGATACTAGAGAAACAGGAAGTTGTGAGCTGCCGTGAGGATTCTGGGAATTGAATCCAGGCCCTCTGGACGAGCAGCCAGTTCTTTCAACTGCTGAGCCATCTTCCCAACCCCTCCCCAGCATTTCTGTCAGTTAAAACAAAGTGTGTGTGTGTGTTTAGGTATAGGGAAGTGTACAGTGCTCATTACACATTCTATTATGTATCTCACACAGTAGAATAGTAGTCAAGCTTAAAGAATCACGGTCACTTTTGTAGGGATTTTTATATTCATGGGTGCTTGGTAATACTACACCAGAATGAACTTAAATTGGCTGAGCAACTACAAAGCCCAAAGTGTTTTTTAAAGTTCTTTGTAAAGATATAGTTTTGATATCTGCGTAGGAAAAACATTGCGAAGCTACCTGTTAACCATATTTTCATAATTCCATTCTTAGTCTATGGTTTTCACCGTCAGTATTTACTATGTATTCCTCCTGCCAACTACAACTCTTCCCTCGTTCTCGGTGCTTCTTGATTTCTTTCTGTACATCCAGCTTCTGCCTCTGTTAACTGCCACTCAGCTGTCAGTAACTTCTGGGTACAAATGCCTTTCTTTTAAGGTTGAGTACTATGCCATTGTGTGTGTGTATGAGATAATGGGATGTGTAATGGTACATAGCCACACATGGACATTCAGGTTATTTCCTTACGTTGCTCTTTAAACAGGAATATAGGTATTTCTTTAACATACTGATATCAGTTATTTAAGATATATACCCTGTATTGGGCTTGCTGGATCATATGATAATTTTTTTTAAGTTGAGGAAGTTCCATACTGTTTTTCATAATAACTGGACTAATTTATATTCCTACCAATAGCATGCGGAGATTTCCTTTCCTCATGTCTTTTGCAGTATTTTTCACCTTTAACCTGCTTAGTATGATAAGCATCTAACCTGAGTGGGGTGATGCCTCTTTGTGGATTTAATTTGTATTTCACTCACAACTGATAATTCTGATAAATCTTTCATGTACTTGTTGGTTCTTTTGAACTCGTTTATTTCGGGCTGCTGCCCGTTTTACACTGCAATTAAGTTCAGTTCTTGTCTCTTCTGAACTTAATGCCTCATCAGAAATGTAGTGTAGTAGTTTTTATTTTGAGTTTATTCTCTAGTCTTAGTCATGGAAGGTGTTGCTGATAATGTAGCAGGATTTCTAGTTCACAAAACTGGAGCCCTAAGGCTTTTCTTATCAGGAAGCAGTTTATTTTGCCAGCTGGCTTTGGGCACATTGTTATCCAAAAATCTAAGAGCCCTGGATGTTGAAGACTTTTCTTTTTAAAATTTCCAACATAATGACTACATACATTCTGATTAGATGCTCCAAACTACTAGGTATTAATGAGAACTGCTAGGCTGGGATGAGAAGGAAGGAAGAGGAGGGGGCTGTGGAGGGAGGAGGTCATTTCCCCTTCCCACTGGGGTAAGGCACTTAGCAGCTTGGGGACACACGTGTGACACACACACTCCCAACGGCTGCTTCCTCTTTTCTTCCTCTTACCTCCTGCTTCTTCTACCATACTAACTAATCAATAAATTCATTTCATTTCTCTTTGACTTTAGGAAATATTCTGTTGTTTAAAGTTATTCAGTGGTTCTTTCTGTAGATTTAGAGTTACATGCTGTCAACACCTGGCAGTTATTTTCAATGTGTAGCAGTAGACTTTGGAGAAGAGTAGGGAGAGGTCAAATGGAGAGGTCAAATGGAGAGTTCCATCATCTATTTAAAGTATTTATCTTTCATTATAATAGAATTTACCGGAGTGTTTGGAGCTGAACTGATTATCATCTTTAAGTAAATAGAAAGTTCTTATTAGGAAATAAGATACCATTAGAGAATGAAGGCATGATTTTTAAGCATTCTGAAGAAAAATGAATTTATTGGAACTTTGTTCTCTACTCACAGGGCAAGAGTTGGATTGTTAAAAGAAGTTATGAAGATTTTCGGGTACTCGACAAACATCTTCATCTCTGCATTTATGACCGCCGATTCTCCCAGCTCACAGAGCTTCCCCGCTCTGACGTCCTGAAGGACAGTCCTGAGGTAACCATTTAGAACCCTGCAGAAGTAGTAACACATATGAGTTAGCTGAAGCTTTTGTCAGGGTGGAATACAAGAGCACATAGGATCTTTCCTGAGATTGCTTATTTCAGGAGAGATTCTTTCTAGGGTGCAGAAGTAAACAAGTGTCAGTGGCTGTTCATAAGGCTTGGAGCCTCGTGATGATGGCAATGTGCACAGCCAATATTATGTGGTATTATGTATGCACTAGCAGATCATCCTTCCAGGGAATCCGAAAATGTGAAAGCCAAAGAGACAAAAAGTGTGCACTGCAAGTGTGCTCTGCTGTCACTGCGCTCCTGGGCTGTCTTTGATGTGGGCTGGGTCTGAGCATAGCCATAAAGGCTGATTGTGGGCTGAGTAGAAGTCTTACACAGCAACACTGAGTAAACAGAGCACTTGTGGGCAGAGGGGGCCTCTGAAAGTAAGACTGTTTACTTCGGAGGGAGCATCAGCCCATGAAACAAGAGCATAGTTTTATAAAATAAAATAATCAGATCTTGGAAATAAAATACCATGTACATTAATAATAGCAGACCTGAATAACTGGATGATTACATAAAGAGAGAGCTACAGAGAGTTAGTGAGCTGGGATATCACGTCATAAGCATATAGCCCCTGAAAGGAGTTATAGGAGAAGATGGAATGAAAGGGAATAATTTAAAATGAATATAATAAACTTCTTTGAGCTAAAGAAAGCAATGTTTTCAGTTTCAAGGAGTTTGTTAAACTTTACCATACAAAGGTTCGTGTTTTAGTCACTATTCCGTTTCTGTAACAGGATCCCCTAAAGGAAGCAGCCTAAGAGAGAAAGGGTTTACTTAGGCTTCCCCTTTCATAGATACAGCTTGTCATGCCAAGGAGACATGGCAGCATGGCAGGAGCAAGGGGCTGGCTGGTCACACTGCATTCAGAGGGTGAGCAGGAGGTAGATCTGGGTTATAAAGCCTCACAGCCAGCTCACAGTAGTAAGACTCCACCCCCTGAAGGTTCCACAAGCTTTCCAGATAGCACCACCATCTGGGAATCAAGTTTTAAAACGCATTAGAATATGGCAGACAGTTCACATTTAAGCCAACAACATTCTGCCCTTGGCCCCGTAGTTTCATAATCATCTCTCTATGAAAAATTTATTTGGTCTAAATTGAGAAGTCCCCCATCATATCCTTTCACAGGACCAACATTTTTCAAATGCCCAGTTTATTTTCTGAGACTCATAGCATTCTCTTAATGAGATGCCCTGTAAATTGTAAAATCAAAACTCAAATTGTCATCATTCTAACATACAATGCCACAGAGTAACATATCTATCTCACAGGGGAGGAATGGGACCGAACAAAGAAAGACTTGACTAGAGCAAGAACTAAACTCCAGCAGAGAAAATCTCAAATCCTGTAGCTCAGTATCTAGGTAATGGGATCACCGTAGTTACAGAGGAGTTAGGCAGCCCCACTCTTCCAGCTTTGCTGCCTGCAGCAGGCATATCTCTTCTCCTAAGCTAGCTCTCTACATCGTGAATGCAGGTTTCTTAAGTGGAGAGCCCATGGTTCTGAATTGTCAGCATATATTGTATAGGATAGAACATATACATAGCCTTTGTTTTCCTTTCTCCTTCCTCATACCCTCCAAAACATACCCCTCCTGGTCCTCTTTTGGGAACTCACTAAGTCCACTCAGTGCTGCCTGTGTGCACGTGAGTGTGGCCATCCACTGGAGCATTGGAAGCCTACCATTGACCACACCCTCCCAGCAGAATGACCCCCCACCCTCACCACTAAGTCTAACAAATGCAGTTGTTCTCAGTAAAGACTGGGGCCTGGACATTGTCTACACTACCTGTGCTGGAGTTTTGGGTAGTTTGATTTTGCCCGAGTCTTGTACAAGTAACCACACCTAGTGTGGTGAGTGCAGTGACCATTTCCTATCTGGAGGCCAGTATTTCATTGCACTCCTCTCTGTCCTCTAGCATTGACACTCTGTCTGGTTCCTCTTCCAAGCTTTGCTCTGGGCCTTCGAGGGCATGGGGTAGGGGTACTTGATAAAGATGTGTCCCTTAGTGCTGAACAGTCTGATGCAGCTTCTTAACACTTAGACCACTGTCTGCATTGACTACTGCCCACTGCCCCCCAAGCCCCCCAAGTTCTGTAATCAATGTCAAAAGCTCTGCCCTCACTCATGGTATTCACATAAATATTTAGAAGGCAATTTGACAGATGTCCTGACTATTTGGCAAAATAGCCACAACACATTCTATCTCAGGGCCAGAGACTTTCTAAGCCATGTGTGGACTTTTGACACAGGATTGCTCTACCACACACAAAATTCTCTCCTGTGGAGAGCACATCAAATCTAATCAAAAAGTGCCTAGTTATTCCATAATATCTGTTTCACTATTGAACTAATGGGCACCACTTACATGGAATGTTGGTATTGTTTCATGTAAAGACCAGCTCTGAATAAGACCAGTAATATCTTTTCTCCATTAATCTCACACACCACCCCAGGCCTGTGTAGCACTTTCCAGCACTTATGAAAGTTAGCCAATAAGGAAGAGAGTTCCTGGTTGGTTTCAAATTGGTTTATACATGTCAGCCCCCACTGTTCAGCAGCTTCCATGGGCTGACTCTGTGGAAGCTCTTCCTAGGTAGTTGCCTTCCACGGTTAGAAACTCCATTGGCTTTTGGAGCTTAGGCTCAGTTTTTCTTTTTTTCTCCCTCCCTCCCTCCCTCCCTCCGTCTTTCTTTCTTTCTTTCTTTCTTTCTTTCTTTCTTTCTTTCTTTCTTTCTTTCTTTCTTTCTTTCTTTCTTTCTTTCTTTCCCTCTTTCTTTCTTTCTTTCTTTCTTTCTTTCTTTCTTTCTTTCTTTCCACAACAGGGTTTCTCTATGTAGCCCTGGCTGTCCTGGAACTCACTTTGTAGACCAGGCTGGCCTCGAACTCAGAAATCTACCTGCCTCTGCCTCCCGAGGTCTGGGATTAAAGGCGTGCATGTGCCTCCGCCACCTGACAGGCTCAATTTGTCTAAAGAATGGCATTTTCACAGTTAGTACCTTTGGTGAGTGGGATCTTGCCCTCAGGGTAGTTTGCTACTGTATATCCGGAGCAGGAAGTTTCTCTTTAAAGGGTGCTAATTCCTTATCAGTTATAGACCTTCATCATTCATACTCCCATGGCTCAAGCTTTAAGCTTGCTCACACAGCCTGCCTTGGGAAACCACCTCTTGTAATGTCTTTGTTCTCTACTTGTTACTGCCTGACACTGTAGATCTGAATGAGATCCGTGAGCAAGAATCACAATGTAGCCTTACAGTTGGCTTGCCGTCATATTTCCTCGGCCCATGGAAGAGACTGTTGCTTTTGAAGTCAGCCCTGGGCTTTTGAGAGGCAGAACACAGCTGGACTCTATGCAGGAATATCATCCAAATGGCTTCGAGGCCAGTTCTCACAGGCTCGCTGAAACCTTGGGCTGGGCTTTCAGTTTACAAACAACAGCACCACACACACACACTCACACACACACACACACACTCACACACACGGAGAAAGGAACTATTGTGGCTTACATTTACAGAGAGATTTTGTTCATCGTGGCGGGAAGTGTAAGGCATCAGAAAGGAAAGCAGGGAGCCAGCAACAGCAGCTTGTTCCTCCACATTGCCTTTGAACTCAGGAAGAGGAGGGTGGGCAGGCATAAAGACTTGGTTCTGTGTCATGGTTCCTGCTCAGATTGTCATGTCACACTGTGGCGTAGGATCACAGGAATTAGTCCACTCCTGTGCAGCTATATGCATGGAGATTACAGCCAAAGGCAGTAAAGGGAAGCAAGGGAAAATTTGGCAGAAAAGCCACAGATGTGTCTTTTAATAAACACATTTTGTATTTTCAGTACAAAGGTACAAAACGAAAGTCCTGAAATTAGAAGCTGTAGAATACGGCCTCATACGATGAGGTATTAAAAGCTAAAATCCCCACATTAGGCAGTAGCTGAATTCCTCTGTGAAAAGTGCCATCATTTCAGAGGTAATCTTCCATACCCTCAGTGATGAGGTCTCTAGAGCTATTATTATTATTATTATTATTATTATTATTATTATTTGGTGTTGGCGATGGGGGGTCTCACTTTACAGTTCTGGTTAAACTGGGATCCTCCTGCCCTTGCCTCCTGACTGTTGGGATTAAAGGTGTTTGCCACTATCTCTACCTGATGTAATTATTAAGTGCCTAAGGATCTCTAGGTTTCTTTTTTTCCCTCTTAGAAAAAAACCAATCTATATGAGACTTTGTAAAGCAAAGAGTTGCTCTTCCCTCTGGTTATGGTGAGTCTCTCTTTTTCAGTCGGTTACTCAGATGCTTACAGCTTACCTGTCACGCCTTTCAACTATCGCTGGCAACAAGATCAACTGTGGGCCTGCCCTTACCTGGATGGAGGTATCTGTCTGATCAGCTCTGATGAAATCTTATTCTAAAATTATTTGCTTAAGGCATTTATTAGTAATTTGATTATAGATGAGTTTCACAAATAAAGAAACAAAGAATGTACTCATAATCCAGGAGGATTGGTAACTGATATTTTTAATTTTAACCTGAATGCGTATGGGTGTTTTACCTCCATGAATGTCTGTGTGCTCTTTATGTGCCTGCTGCCCCAAATGGCCACAAGAGGGCTTCAGATGCCCTGGACCTGAAGTTATACATGGTATGAGCCACCCTGTGGCTCTGGGAATCAGTTCTTCTAAGAGCAGCCACTGCTCTTAAATGCTGAGTCATCTCTCCAGAGTGACTGGATTTTTGGATAGAAAATCTTTCTCTTTATTTTTCAAAAAAATAATTTTATCATCTCTATAAATCTGGAGATTGTTAGACATTGTTATACCTATTGTTATACATATACAGCGTAAGCTACTTGTTTTTTCATTTGCTTAATAATTGAAAATATTTTTTAGTAATTTATGAGCCAATAAACCACCCTTTTAAAGGTACCAATTTGAGAATGCCTCAGGATATTTATTGTTAATTTGTGTATGTTAACTTGTGTATGTTAATTTGGGGATGTAAAGAATTATATATATTCTTTTCTCCCAGTAAAAGTTGAGACACTGCCAAGAGGGTAAGAGGAGCCAGGTCTACTTGCACTAAGACCATGACTTTGCCATTATTGCTTGAGTGATCTTAGTAAAGTAATTTAATTTCTCTAAAATTACATAACTTTCTCCAGGTTGTCTTCTTTACCTTTAGGTAAAGGTAATGATAGCACATTTTGGGATTATGAGAGTTAAATTAAGTCGTATACATTATATGCACAGCATACTTACTGCCCTATATTAGCTACCTAATAAGTGATAGGGTTTTAAAGGGTTTTGCTACATTTTGGGGGTGGGGCATGTTAGAGCCCATGTGGATGTTAGAAGACAACTTTTAGCAGTTGCTTCTCTCCTTTAACTAGGTGGGTCCAAAGGGATCCGGCTTACCTCATCAGGCTTGTTGCATTTGTTTACCTGCTGAGCTGTCTTGCTGTTCCCAAAAATGACAGTTTATTTTAAAAGACTTTTGGGGCTTACCACCTGTCTAAATTGAGTTTTTATTTGTGGATAGACAGATCCGTGTCTTTGGACACTCCATGGTGCTTGATTTTTATTGTAGATCGACAATAAGGGAAACCATCTTCTAGTTCACGAGGAGTCGTCCATCAACACTCCTGCTGTCGGTGCTGCCCATGTTATCAAGCGCTACACCGCTCGGGCCCCTGATGAACTGACATTAGAGGTAAGCAGTTAGGCAGGCCTCACTGTTCTCTGGCCCTGCTACCTGTATAACCTGTCTCTAGCTGTTTTAAGAATTTATGTATTTAAAAAATAAATACAAGAGAGAGTAATGGAGGATGATTATGATCAGAGGGCACGGTATACATGCATGAAAATACAATGAAACCCAACAGTTTGTGCAGCCAGCACATGCTAATAAAAACTGAAAGACGAAGTAGAATGTTTAGATCAAAGTGTTTATCATGGGGATGGATGCAGAGTTTGAGCCTGCTGAGGGCTGAGGCATGTCTCTGATTTTCATGTTTATTCTCTGCATTTGTGAATGTTCTCGGTACAGTAAGTAACCAGTAAATGTGTGTTGACTGAGCAAATAAAAGAACAACAGTGCAACAGTTTTACGACGTCAAATGAGGACTGTTCTCAAACCAATTAGTGAAATGAGTGTAAGCATAAAACGACAGATGTCTGTACATGGACTGTAGTAGTAATAGTAATAGTAGCTGTAGCAGTAGCAATAGTAGTGCCCCCTCAGACACAGTCCCATCATTACAGCCATTGGCATTTTCCTTTCTTTCTTTTGATTCTTACTATGGAATTTTTTTGTACTGAAAAGTTACAATTTGTCATTAAATAAATCTCTGTTAAGACATTAATTTTAATGTCAGGCATTGTGGCTCATGCTTTTGGTCCCAGCAGTTGGGAGACAGACAGGCAGGTCTCTGAGTTTGAGGCCAGCATATCTATGTAGTGAATTCCAGGACATTTAGGACTACTTAGTCATACCTTCTACACTGATAGATAGATAGATAGATAGATAGATAGATAGATAGATAGAAAGAAATTCATGTTGAAATGCTTCATTATAAAGTATCAAATTATTAAACATTTAAAAACAGAGGAAAATAAAAAACCATAGTTTCATCATTTCAGTACTTAATAATTTCTTTTTAAGTTTAATTCTTTTTAAATATTTTTATTTATTTTAAAGACTCTGAGAATTTCACACATGTCTACAGAGATACTAATCCTATCCATTTCTTCCCTTTGCCTCCTCTGCAGTCCTCCCCAACACTCCTCCTCAGTGATGCCATGTTCTCTTTCGTAGAACCCGGTTAGGTCCAATTACTGCTGGCCATATGTGCATTTTCTTTGAGTAAAGAATATAGGTTCTGTTAGATATATAATAGAAAAGTCTGTGTTTATGATTTGTTCGTTTGTACAAACCTACACAATTGCCTTTTACAATGAAGAGCCTACTCTTTTAGTGGAGTGTAAGTGTCATCTGCTGATGCAGGGTCATCAGGCTTTAAGTCACTATGCGCTCATCTCCAGCTTCTTCCACTGTGATGGAATCAGGTATATTAATTAGGTGCTCCATGTTGTGTTTGTATGTGCATGATAATCAGTATTAATAGATTTACTATTGTAAGTATGTGCATTTAATGCTGTCTTTTTGAGATAACTTTCATCTTTGATTATGGCAGCAAAAGCAACATTCAAAAGTTCCTTAAAGGGATGTCTTAGTAAAATGAAAGTACTGTTGACTCAGAAATTCACTGATCTACGTAATGCAAGCACCCTGGCTTTGCCATCCATCTAGGATTAGAGTGTATGTTGTTTGCCACACGATTTCATAGCTGTCAGTTTCCACCAGCATTACAAAAGGACACCGCACAAAGCTTACACTGATTACCTGTTCTTTGCACCATAGTAAAATAAAACCATCATGAATTGGAGAATGTGTTCTGCCAGAAGTGATGGTGATGCAGTGATACCTGGCTGAGAAATGATGCAGTACTTACAAATACTTGTTACTATTGCAAGGACCCAGATTCAGGTCCTAGAGCCTATGTGATGGTTCACAGCCATCGATAATTCCCGTTCCAGAGGACTTGTTGTCCTCTTCTGACCTCTGCAGGTACCAGATGCACACAAAGTTTGCATATAAACATACAAGTGTTTCCTCATATGCTGACGAATAAGTATGTCTTTAAAAACATATTGTGTTAAAATCTGGTTTTTCAAGTTTCCATGTCTGTTACCTGGAACAGTTTTGTCCTATTTAACTTTCAGTAGAATACCCTTTGGTAAAAGGTTAGATTATTAAAATTATCTTTAAACGACATATGGTTTCCTAAAATTTATTAAAGCATAAAGTAGTACTTTTTTATATACTACATATCATAATTATAGATATAACAATTGGCTTGAAATTTTGATTCTTGTAGGTGGGAGACATCGTTTCTGTTATTGACATGCCTCCCAAAGTATTAAGCACATGGTGGAGAGGCAAGCATGGATTTCAGGTAAGCAGCAAAAACACTGGATGTGGGAGAGTTCAGAGAACATTTTCTGTGTTCCTGTATTGTAGCTGTTCAAAAGCTGTGTTAGGAAACATCAGGAGTGTGGTTTGCAGTGGTGGGAAGATGTGGTGATGACAGTGTTAGCCTTGATTCCTGCATGTAGTAGTACTGTCCTGCCTTCCCCCTGCCTTCCCTTTCATTCTTCAGCTGGCTAGAGCCAGAGTTGGGGCAGTCTTGGGGCCGAGGACCAGGTTATCAGAGATATGGGTTTGCCTTGCTTCTAACAGTTTTAAATAATGATTCACATATATTTTCCATTACAGTTCTCTTAGTTTCATATTTTTCAATAAAAATGAGTATTACAGTGTATAATAGCTCAATAACAGTTGATGACAGAAGAATAGAATCAGAAGCTGTCTCCTTTAACTTTCCATATATGCTTCACAGTTTGAGACTTGACAGTGACGGCTTTTAGTAGCTCATAGCACTAGCCACTGAACTTACACTAATATTTATTTGACCTCATTTAATCTTTTAAAATTACTCAAAGTAGCCTCTGAAAATGTCTTAGAATTATATTTTTCATGTGCACCATGTAGGTTTTAGGTTTTTTGTTTTCTTTTGTTTTTGCAAGGGTCTTGTTACAGGTAGCTGTGGCTTCTTTATGAAACTGTTACAAAAAATATTATATAGAGTGTATAATACAGTTAGAGATGTGTTAGTTATGTAAAAATTCTGATTATTAGCTTTTTATGGAATGTGCATATTTGAGAGATTTGTACAGTTAACACAGTGCAGCATGAAGCTGACAGTGAGCTCTGGGCAGTCGGCTTGGCTCTTAGTCTATGCTACCTTGGGGATAGTTTTTGATGCTGTGTCTTTTCAAATGGAGACTACAGAACTGTATTTTATCTCATAGATTTGTCCTGAAGGTTAGGTGCGTGAACACGGAAATGTTAAGTGCTTATTATATCAGGCTTAGTGTATAGGCTGTTGTGCTCAATAAGTACTAGTCCTAATGTTGAAACTTAGCCGTCTTTACTTGAACATTGTAGCCTTCTCGTTTTCTTTAGAGCACAGCCAGCCATTTAATTTCTTAAGATCAGGAAGCAGTCCCTGTCCTGGTGCTGCACACCTTGTATGGGTAATCAGAGTTTTCTTTCTTCTGGTTTCTTCAGTGTGCTGAGTAATGAATGCTTTGCATGAAATATCAAGCTGGGTGGGAGTTAATGCTTGTCCCAGTGAGATGGCTTAGGAAGTAAGACGTTTACCGCCAAGCTTCTCAGCCTGAGTTCAGTCTCTGGGATGCAGAGGCTCAGCTTCCAAGTTAACCTGTCTCACACCCATTTGCCTGATGTGCATTCATGTGTGCTTGAGAGGGCCTAAGAAAAGAACTGATCAGAACCAAATTGACTTTAAAATAAACCCTGGTTTAGTCTTGGCATTACTGTCAGCTTTTTTTTCTATAGAGCTTAGATATGTTTCTTTTGGACTTGCATTTCATATTAAAGTCAGAAGTTCTGCTTATAGTTCTCACATTTCCTTTCAACATCTTGATTATAAGATTATAATCGTAGCAATTTTCTTTCATTTAAATAGTAAATACTTATTGAGTAGTAAAGACATACATTACTCTCCTCATTATTTTAACAAGACCGACACAGATTAGTCTGGCAGGCTAATTTTTTTTAAAGTTAGTATAGGACACTGGTTATTCCATAGTCAAAAGAGTTGGTTCAGTAGTTAAGAGCACATACAGCTCTTATAGAGACCCAAGTTCAGTCCCCATCACCTACATCTTGTTGCTTTCAGTCACCTCCAATTCTAGCTCTAATGGGTCTGGTACCCTTTTCTGGAATTTGTGGCCATATATTCACACATCCAAATACAGCCTCTCTTATGTACATATTTTTAATATTTTTATAGAAAGTATACAAATTAGTGTATATTAACTAGTTTAAAACTAGAAAATTAACTATCAATATATATTATTGTAAAATAAAATTATCTATCTATCTATCTGTCTGGCAGGATCTCTCTACATAGGAAATTAGCCCTGTCTGGCTGGAACTCACTATGTAGACCAGGGCTGGCCTCGAAAGATCCACCTCCTTCTGCATCCCAAGTGTTGAGATTAAAAGCATGTGCCACTGTGCTTAGCAAAAATTAAAAATATTTAATGTAAGGAGATTTGCATTTGTAAATAAAATTCTGTTCATGGGGATTTGTCATTTTCCTTGGCTTCAGGAAAGTGACTGAGTCTGTAGATAACATTGGAATCTCCTTTAAGAACAACAGTTGATGAGGTCCCTATGAAACCAAGAACAAATCTTCAAATGTCACTGTCAAAACTTTTTTTAAAAGAAGCCC
Source organism: Mus musculus (assembly GCF_000001635.26). NCBI lineage: Eukaryota > Metazoa > Chordata > Mammalia > Rodentia > Muridae > Mus > Mus musculus. The sequence goes on from NC_000075.6 coordinate 32,192,429, forward strand.
AGTATTTTTAGAACAGGCTCCACTCAGCTCATTATTTCTTGCTGTTCTCACACCATTCATTTGTAAGAGTGCATGTGGCCAATTGCATGGAGAAACGAGTGGGAAACGTGTTGGACATCTTTGAGGGAGTGTTACTTAGCATTTCTTATGCAGCTTTTTTAATTAAAAAAGTCTTCCAGGTAGTTATTATCTCCCACTGTTGTGGAAAAAAGATGACTTTTGTGAGTTTCAAATTCAAGTTTATATATCCCATTGCCTGAAGAGCACCAAGAATGGTTTCTAGATTTATGCTCCACTTGTATGAACTTTCCACTTTAGTTTTTATCCTCTAGAAAGAAACAGCTTTTCTTTTCAACCAGCAAGGAATGCAGGAAAAGCCAGCATCCTGGGGTGTGTACTATTCACCGGTGCATTGCTGTTTAACTGCATGCTGGCATTTATGTAATCAAGCATTGTGTGCTGGGGAAGGTTCTTTCTGCCAAGCTCTTTCTTCCTTCTCTTGTTAGACAGTGTTGAGCCCTGAGATGCGGGAGGGAGCCGCAGCATTGCTAGCAACTGCTTCAGGTTACTAGTGGGCCATAGTTTACATAATTAAGTGTATGGTAGCAAAACCTACCCAAATTTTGTAATCTTTAAAAGCACTTAACAGTTTAAAGGTATTAAAGGAGTGGATTCTGTATAAGAACAATTTGATGTTAACCTTTGTAGAAAGTCAATATTCAGAGTTTTAAATTTCTCTAATGTAAATCATGTTGAGGGTCCTACTATTTCATACATTCTGGTATAGATAGGCGGTAGAAATTCAGAAGTTAAACAATAGTGTGTGTGTGTGTGTGTGTGTGTCTATCTGTCTATCATTCTGTTATTAACATGGCTACTTCCAAGATTCACTCAGTGCTTTATTTGTATAGTATATACCGTGTTCATTTTCTAGGGATATCATATCAAAATACTACAGACTGTGGCTTAAATACCAGAAAATATTTTCACAAGCTTCTGGAAGTTAGAAGTCCATGACTAAAGGAGCTATCAGATTTGATTTCCTCCAAGGTCTGTCTCCTTGGCTTGCAGATGGTTTTCATCTTACTGTATCCTCACATGGCATTTCCTCTAAGTGTATGGGTTTCTGTGTCCTAATTGCTTTTTTTTTTAAAAGAAAATAAAGATAGAGATTAGGTCCTGCCCATATGAGCTCATTTACCATAATTACCCCAATAAAAGCTATTTCTAAATAAAGACACATTCTTAGATATTATTCAACATAAGAATTTGAGATTATTACAATACAAGACAACCAGTCTGAAATGGAGAATTAGGTTCACTTTAGGAGTGGTGAAAGGTATATCTCATACACATATTTGATAGAGAGTAGGGCCTTCCGTAAGTTCCTAGGGCAAAGGCAGTCAGAACTTTGGATGTTGGCCATGCCTCATAAGAGATTGATGTCTGTATAAAGAAAGATTGCTACGGAGGTATCCTGCTTTGCTTCTGTTATCAGGTGCATCTCAGCAAGGCCTGTGTCAGGCTCACAGACCAGCGTTAGGCACTCCTTATTGTGGCACTGGGCACAGTGGTCCAAGGCACAGAGGACAAACAGGCTTAGTGCCTTCTTCAGTGTTTCCTGTGAAGGAGAGACTCAGCTAGTTCTCTGGAGACCTTGAGGGGATTCCTAAAGCAGTGCTCAGGTGACCTGCTGAAGCCTTTGTCAGAGGAAGTGGACAGACTGGCCATACATGAACAGTACAACTCAGTCCACCTGTGGTGACATGCTGCCTCTGCACGTGGAGTCTCTCAACACTAGAGAAGAGACCACAAAGGAAGTGAAGAGTGTGGCGTGGTTTGGCTTAGCATGGCTCTGATTTGGGTCTTCATGGGAATCTTGATTAGTATGTGTATGACTCTGAGGAGGGGCAGAGAGGAGCAGGGCCATAGTCTGCCACTTTGCAGTCTGAAGACCAAGTCTGCTTAGGATAGCATCCTCTGAACACTTCTGGGAGTTCTCTGAATGTCCACACTTGTAGTTCTGCTCAGCTTGATGAGATTTCTCCTCTTGTCAGGGACTCACATGTGTCTTGTCTCCTTTCTGACCACATGGTATGATATGATTGATCTCCACATGTAGCTCTTTCCTTGTAATTACTCTGAACTAACTGTGCAGCTGCCATGTGGTGAAATTATTTATTTTCATTTATAAGAACAATTAGACTTGATTTCTAGTAAAAAGTTAGACTTTAGGCTAAAGTGAGCAAGTAGTTCGGTTTTACAGAATTATTTTCCCCATAATTATTCTGTTATTTATCGTGTTTACAGTGCACTATGTGGCAAGCACAGATCTTTGCCAGCCCCCAGCTGTCGGCAGAAACTACCTGCAGTATACAATAAGCATTCTTTCTAGAAGGTGATCTGAGGGGGCTATACAGGCTGGACAGTTTCTGACCCACAACTCCTAAAGAACAATTTTGACTTGGTTTATATTGTAATTAGTGAACTAATATTGATATGCTATTTTAGGTATAATCTGTTTTTTAGATTAGGATGTATATAGTGTTGGTATTTATTCTGTGGGTTTTGACAAAGCATATGTATTGGTCATTAAAGCTTCCTAAAGAATAGTTTCGGGGCTGGTGAGATGGCTCAGTGGGTAAGAGCACCCGACTGCTCTTCCAAAGGTCCAGAGTTCAAATCCCAGCAACCACATGGTGGCTCATAACCATCCGTAACAAGATCTGGCGCCCTCTTCTGGAGTGTCTGAAGACAGTTACAGTGTACTTACATATAATAATAAATAAATCTTAAAAAAAAAAAAGAATAGTTTCATTATCCTACAGCTTTCCTATATGTCACTTATACCTTCTTTCCTTGAACACCTGGTAAACATAGGTATTTGTAGTATGCTGATAGTTGGAATCATAGAATTCATAGCCATTTTCTACATATTTGTAGAATTCATACACGTATCATTTCTTGCATTTCTATACCCTGCAGCTCATTTGTTGTGTTCTTTCAGAACAAATTATCCATATCAGTGTTACAGTATGCCATAGCTTACATATCCATTGACCCACTGGAGTACACCGTACTGTTACTGTGTTCTAGCAAGTATGAGTTAAGTTGCTATTATATTTACTTATAGGTGTTGTGTAGATTTTAAGCTAAAACACTGAATCCTAGGAGTAAAGCTCTCAAATACTGCCTTAGTAGTTAAAGGGTAGTATGCCAGAGCCCTCTGGTATATTTTGTCTCTGTTACTAGGTAAATTCAAGTTTTCAGCTGGTAGCTGGTTAAGACCAGCAATTTGCTACATTATGTTCAATGCATTTGTCCTAGCCAGACCACAATTTGCTGTGGAAGGCTAAGTTCATCCATGGGTTTAAATTATACCAGGACTCTTTTTTCTTCAAACTTCTGGGAGTAGAAAGTGCGAAATTATATTAACTACAGTCATTTGAAATTCTGAAATGTGTGGGTTTTGTCTCCTAAGGAGTATACTGAATCGCTTATCTTTGTTTTCTAAGGTTTTCATCATAATACATACTTCAGGTGGAAAAGAAGCCTTCCCTGTTTGAAAATAACTGGCACCACTCTCAGATTTATGTTCCTAGTGTAGAGCCCTCTTCGGATTATGGAGGAAGACCTTAGAGTGCTTTTTTTTTTTTTAAGTAAAAGGTATTATACAAGCATAGTGGTTAGCATCTTAGTTCATTATCAGTTTAAGTGCAGTGCAGTCAGAGGGTTTTTGTTTTTTGTGTTGGGGATGGGCTCCACTTGCATCAGAATGGCCCAAAGTGTTAAGATGTGTTAAAGCTAGATCTTGACATCAGCATCTCAGAGCATGGACCAGGAGTGTAAGTCTTATAGCAAGCTCCACAGATGGTTTGATGCACATGTGAAGCCCACTGATTCAGCCTGCATAGATGGGAGGAGTCAGTACAGTTCGCCATCGCCCTCTCTTCCCAGCTCATGGGTGTCTTCCTTCTCTACATCAGCACTGTGGCTAATTTAGAAGATAAGTCTGTTTGGAGGTATCAGCATTTTGGAATCCTTGTGTTTGCTTAGTTCACAGGATGATCAAGGATTACCTGTTCTATGTTTCAGTTATTCCAGAACACTCTGTAAAGTGTTTCTGTCCCTCATCCCCCGCCCCCCCCCAAAAGAAGGAAAAGAAAAAAGCAATTTGCAAATACTAGTACTCTACCCAAGCAAACACTAGTAAAGTAACCAAGAGTTTAATTTGCTTCTATGTAAGTGATTGTCATAAAGTGTAGGTACTTGGAAATCTTGCCCCTCTCAAAAAGCTGCACCTTTTCATGACTAAAAATTGAATAGAGGGCCAGGCATGGTGGCGCACACCTTTAATCCCAGCACTGGGGAGTCAGAGGCAGAGGCAGGCAGATTTCTGAGCTCGAGGCCAGCCTGGTCTACAGAGTGAGTTCCAGGACAGCCAGAGCTACACAGAGAAACCCTGTCTCAAAAAACCAAAAAAAAAAAAAAAAAAAAAAAAGTCATATTAGTAACAATTTCATTTAGAACATCACATATTTTCAAGAGCAGAGGGATATATGGTACCTAGAAGCCATTTCATAAATGTGTATGTAAGCTGTTCTAAGTGCTTTTTATTAACCTTTAATTCTCACAACTTTAGATGCTGGGTCTTTATATCATATATGGAAAAAAACTTAAACAGCCTACTGTTCAATGCAGAGCCCACATAGAAACAGGCATTCTGTGTAAAGAACAGATAGATCACAGTAGCAATTAATGAACAGTAGTGACCTCTACTTGTCTACTTGTAAAAATAATAGATTGTTGCTGTAGATAAGATGACAGTGGGCCATCTGCTTTTAAACTGTTACTTAAGTGAGACTAGAGACAGGACCAGGGAGATGGCCCAGTTAGATTGCTTCATACACAATCAAGACTACAAAAGTTCAGATTCTCAGAATATAGGAAATGCTGACTGGGTGTGGAAAAGCTCACTGGGTGTGGGAGTGGGACCTTGCCTCAAGAAGAATGAGAAGGAAGAGCTATTATGATTACCAATATCAACCCTGTCTCCAAACGCACGTGCACACAGGCAAAGTACACACACACACACATGCACATACACACAAAGAAAAAATCTAGATGGAGAACTGTAGAGAAGTTGTTTCACTTAATAGGAACAGTAAATGTACGATGCAGCCATGATTAGAACACTACAGATCCAGAACTGAGCTCGGCCTGCCTCAGCTCTGCCTTAGGCCACAGACCTGGGTAAAGTGTATATGTTTTCACTCATTGCTGACATACAGTTTTCAGGTTGGTGCCATTGTCATCACTGATACTCAGAGATGACCTTGCTACTCCCTAGCGTCTTATTACTGTACACCAACAGAACATATCCTACCAAGTGACGGCTGACACTTCAGTCTCACAGAAGCCATTGGTGAGACAGTTAAGTGTAGTAGTTATCGAGCTCTTCAAATTCTACTTTCTCCCTGCTTGATAAGTGTCTTCTAAGACTTTTCTGTTTGACTCTAAAATAAGTTACAAATAATACCTCTACCTATGTGCATAAAGGGAGTCCACAGACTTAATGGTATTTAATGAGAAAGCTTAACAAGGCCATTTATGATTGCATCGGAGAATAGTCTTACAGCTACCTCTAAAAAGAGATGTGAATGATGTGTATGCTGTGCACTGCAGAACCTTACTGCCTAGTGAGACAGCCCAAGTAAATGCAAAGATGTACCATGATTGGGTGTTGGTAGGCTGTGGTCTTAAGCTGTTCTTTCTTCCCAGTTTGATCGTAGTTAAAAATCCCCACAAGCTTTTTGTAGAAATTGATGAGCAGATTAAAGAATTCACATGGAAATACAGAGGATGTAAGAAAGAAAAACTACCAGTTAGAGAGCAAGCACAAAGCGAAGCTCTGCATAGAACTTCAGTATCATGAGCTTGTGGGACTGATGCAAATAAAGGCAGTTTAGTGGAACAAAGTAGAGTCTAGAGGTAGACCCACATATGCAAGGAGAAGTGATTCAACAGCCATCAGAAGTCAGTTCAATTGAGGAGCATTTTACCTCCAAAATGAACTTTAGTTTTTGTATGTTGCATCTAGTGGGAAAACGGACTCAAAATGGATCACATACCCAGAAGAAGAGGAACTTTAAAACTCCCCAAATGAAAGATAGGAGAAAATGTTTGTGGCTTTGGATTAGGGAAAATTTTTCTAAATGTAATATCAAAAGAAAAATTTGTAAAATACATTTAATTTTATCAGATTGTAAAATTTATACTACTTACAAAGCACCATAAAAAGAATAGGAAGGTAAGCACAGACTGGGAGCAAATATCTGTAGTAGTTAGATCTGATGACGGAAGGCCTTGTCCACAGAGCATACAAATAATTCCGAGAGTCACTAAAAAAAGGAACTTGGGTCGACAAAGTGAGTTCCAGGACAGCCAGAGAGAAACCTTGTCTTGAAAAACAAACAAAACAAAACAAAACAAAACAAAACAAAAACAAAAAAACAAAAAAGGAACTTGGTTTCAAAGAGGAACAAAAAAATTAGTGCGTGCGTGTGTGTGTGTGTTTGTGTGTGACTGTAACCAAAAGAACTTGAATGACAAACACATACATTTCAACGCCAATAATACCTAGATAAAACAATGGAGTATAGCCTCAAACTCAAGTGGCAAGGTTGAAGAATTAGAATCTTACCCAGTGCTGGAAGGTAGGGCTGCTGCGTGCCAGTTTGGTTTATATTTTGGTGGGTTTTTAGGTGACTTATATACCTATTGCATTTCTTATCAATTCCATTCCATTCCTAATGAATTACACAAGAAGAAAGACTATGTTTATACAAAAGCTTGAACATGAATGTTTATAGCAGCTTTATATACAATAGTCTAAGACTGTAAATAAATGATTATATCATCTGTGATCTACAGACTAACAAATAAGGATATGATAGCATGCACACAATGTAGATTTACTTAGGAATAAAAGGATTTAATAATTTATGCATGTAACAACATGAATGATCTTCAAAATAATGCTGTATAAAAGGAGACAGCTCAGCTTTATTCCACAGGACTTCATTCATATGAAGTTATAGGCAGTCCAAAGTAATGTGCAGTTGTAGTGACCAGGGGTTGCCTGGCAGCAAGGGTAGAGGGCAAGATGTGAGGAAGGAAACCTTTGGGTTGGGTTGATGATGTTTATGTAAGCTACCTTGACTGTGGTTTCAGAACTTGTAACAATGTGCTTTTAAAAGCACACAGTTCATTGTTTACCAATTGAATTCAAGAAGGGTAAAAGAAAAAAGTATATCCAACCAAGCTGAAAGTTTTTGTGTCCTCCATTCATTTACTCTTCTTCAAGTCACCTTGTAGGTTTGCTATTACCTTTACTGCACTGTTCTTGCAGACTTCCAGTGACATTCTGCTTCTTATGCCTCTCGGCCCTTCTACTTCCAAAGTCCTTTCACTACTAGATTTCTTCCTAAAACAGACCTTCTGTCCCTCTGATATTCAGAACTTTCTGGTTTCCTTTTCTACAGAAAGAACTTCAAACTCCTTGCTGTGACAAAATGACCAGTCATGATTCTGCTCACCTGTTCTCATTCGTTCTCTGTCTCTGGCTTATATTTCGGTGATCTACCATTAAAAAGGATGTAATTATTTTTATTACAAGCAGGAGAGTTTTGCCTGTGTACATGTAAGAGCACTGAGTGTGTGTGTGTGTGTGTGTGTGTGTGTGTGTGTGTGTGTGTGTATTTGTGTGTCTGGTACTGATAGAGGCCAGAAATGCAGCACTGAATCCCCTGGAATGAAGTATGAAGTTACAGGCATTTGTGAACTGCCATGTGGGTGCTGGGAACTGAGTCCAAGTCCTCTGCAAGATTAGCAAGTACTCTTATCTGCTCACCAATGGTTTATTGAATAAACTTACTTGTCAAACATATTTAACCATTAACTCACTCCAACTTAAACATACTACTCTTTTTTGTTCTTGTGTCTTTTTAAACAGTAAAGGAAATTAATTGTTTTAAGGCAGTTATAATTTATTTTGTCTTATTTGTTATTTCCTTGATTTAACCCAGAAAAGAAACAGAATCTCCTCAGGTGTTTGCCATTCAAGAGATACCTCTGCCCCATTCTCCAAGTTGTGATTGAACATTCCCTTGTTCTTGCATTTCCCATCGCCCACTTCTTGTATTTACTGTCTCCAGCCAGTCTCAAGTCTTAAGTTTATCATTATAGTAAAGCTGATAAAAATATTTTCTCCCTAGCCCTCACAAATGTGTAGTTGGCACCATACCCTTAAAACAAAAGGCAAATGAACAAGAGAGAGCTAAGCTGTATTAGCATGCCATGCATGTAACATGAGACAACCCCAGTGGGCAGAAACTTCAAGAGGTGGCCTGGAGGCTCGCTTACCTCCAGCACAGAGACTTTTGGGAGACGTGGCAATGCTAGGAAAAGCAATCCCAAAGGTGGGGAACTAGTGAAGAGACAGATTGTAGGTAGGTTAAGGAGCTAGAGGAGTCAGGTTGGTTCCAAGAGCCGCCCCACTCTGCTCCCCAGTGCCGTTGCTAGGCCGTTGCTAGGCTGGTACTGGGGATGGATGAGATTAAGTACTCTCTAGGGTGGAGGAGGAGAGCTCTGACCTTTGACCTGCCTCAGGCCAGGCCTTACTGGAGAACAACCTGTGAACTGAAACTAGAGAACGGCCCTGGGTACACAGGTATAAAAACGCAGAAATAGAAATTCAACGTTTACTGATAATAAATCATAAATTTTAATCAGTTCTTTGATATACATATGGTTTTATTACTTATTGATGATATACTTCTTTACATACATATTAAACCTTGACCACAGGTTTATACTGCAAGATATAGGACAATCATCAACATTTATATTTGATCATACTTGATTTTTTAATCATCAATGCTAAGTTTAACACTTTGAATAAATACCTAATATAACATTAGAAGTATGTTTAGGGCCATTTCAGAAAGTGTTGGAAGTTCTCTCTTAAGTTCTGATCAAAATGTATTTATGATTTTTATTAAACAAGACTCAAAACAGCAGGGTATTTTTGCTTTGTTTTGTTTTTTGTTTTTGTTTGTCTTGAGGTAGAATCTCTCTACATAGCCCTGGCTATCCTTATAGACCAGTCCGGCTGCTAACTCACAGATATCTTCCTGCCTCTGTGTGCTGGGATTAAAGGTGTCTCCCAACATATTCTGCCAAACACCATTTAAAAAAATCAAGCATTCTAATAAAATGGTGAATTTTTTGGGTGAATTTGCTTCCTTTTTTCTAGGGCTTTTAGATGTGTTGTCAAGCTGCTAGTATGTGCTGTCTCCCGTTTCTTCTTGGAGGCACTCAGCGCTATGAGTTTCCCTCTTAGAAATGCTTTCATTGTGTCCCATAGGTTTGGGTACGTTGTGGCTTCATTTTCATTAAACTCTAAAAAGTCTTTAATTTCTTTCTTTATTCCTTCCTTGACCAAGGTATCATTGAGAAGAGTGTTATTCAGTTTCCACGTGAATGTTGGCTTTCCATTATTTATGTTGTTATTGAAGATCAGTCTTAGGCCATGGTGGTCTGATAGGATACATGGGACAATTTCAATATTTTTGTATCTATTGAGGCCTGTTTTGTGACCAATTATATGGTCAATTTTGGAGAAGGTCCCGTGAGGTGCTGAGAAGAAGGTATATCCTTTTGTTTTAGGATAAAATGTTCTGTAGATATATGTTAAGTCCATTTGTTTCATAACTTCTGTTAGTTTCACTGTGTCCCTGTTTAGTTTCTGTTTCCACGATCTGTCCTTTGAAGAAAGTGGTGTGTTGAAGTCTCCCACTATTATTGTGTGAGGTGCAATGTATGCTTTGAGCTTTACTAAAGTGTCTCTAATGAATGGTTCAGAGATGCACTATTTGATAGTTACTGAAAAGTGATGGCAGGAAATTGGAAGTCTTTGTTTTAAATAAATGTTTCTGTAAGAACAGAAAATTTTGCATATATAGTAAAGCCACTGTAAATCTTAACATTCAGTCGTCTCAAATCTAACCCGAGCCATTGTGTGTACTCCATGGTGCGGTGGTGTGTGTAGTACATTGTGTGTACTCCATGGTGCGGTGGTGTGTGTAGTACATTGTGTGTACTCCATAGTGCTGTGGTGTGTGTAGTACAAGTGTGCCTGTTGTGTGCTCAGAGCCCAGACTACAGTTCTATGAGACAGAGGAAGGAAGCACTTCCACAGACAGCTTAGGCTCATTGATATTTGATTTATAATTACGTTTTAGTCATTGCGAATGCAGAAATGTTTTACTATTGCCAAATTTTTATGACCCCATTAGGCAGAGGGAAGACAGAGTTCCCCTGGATTTTGTCTTCAGCTCACTATTCTTTGCATTCTGGGGAGGTAGACTCTAGTTTTCTTTTCTTTTCTTTTTTCCTTTTTTTTTTTCTTTTTCGAGACAGGGTTTCTCTGTGTAGCCCTGGCTGTCCTGGAACTCACTCTGTAGACCAGGTTGGCCTCGAACTCAGAAATCTGCCTGCCTCTGCCTCCCAAGTGCTGGGATTAAAGGCGTGCGCCACCACGCCCGGCTTGACTCTAGTTTTCTTGAACAGCCATAAATCACAAGTCTACTCCTAAACCCAAGTCTGTGACGTCACGCGCCATGTGTCATTTCTGGCGTAATGCACAAACATTTGTATGATTCTTTTTATTTCTCAGATCTAAGCTTTCATCAGTATCAGATTGCTGTCTTTCTGACATTTCTTCTCTTGACTGAGGTGGCACAGTACTTTTACAAGTTCTGGCTGGTTTTCTGTTGCTTGGACCAGATTATGCCTTATATTCGACCCCTACATTTTGGGGAGAATTAACTTCTCATTTGCTGTGCTCTGGGCTCCTCTTTACCGGTGGAGCTTTAAATAGCATGTTTCTGTTAGTTCCGAGATTGATATCCCAATCTCTGACCTCATTTCTGAATCCCAAACCAGTCTCCCAGGCTGTAGAACTATCTTTTTCTAATGGAAATTGGAGAGTGGGCATTTCAGAAGACATCATGATGTGTTTTTGTGGGAGATGAAGAGTATAGGGAGAGGAGCGACTTAAGTAGAACCCGGAGCGAGACTTGTTCACCACCAGTGCGTGCAACCACAAATGAACTAAGGGATTGAGAACGTACCCTCCACTTTTCAGGTCTCTTGTTGCAGTAGCTTCTGCCTGGTTTGTTTTGTTTTGTCTCTTCCTTTTTGAAAAATAGTGAGTTCTACTTTTAGCAACTCATTGGAACAGCTGGATCTAGTTTTAAAATGTTAAACAATTTTTAAAATGTTAAACTGTGACCTGTCATCTGTTTGTGTGAGAAGGTTGAGGGAAGGGCCTGAAGGTCTGACTGGGGTTAGTCTAAAACAAAGTAGGCTCTCTGAGAATGGTTGTGGCAAGGAGAAAAATGTGAATTTCTTAGAATTCCTACTGGGTTAAATATTCTCAGGTATGTGATTTTCTTTAGAAATAGAACATGTAGATATAAAAAAGTATTAGTTTTCTTTGGGGTGTTGCTGGATTTGGTTTGGCACAAGATTAATATGGAAAGAAATTAAGGACATTGGCTTAAATGTTCAAATGGTCAACAGGGTGTTCATACCGGATAGAAAAAAACAAGGGGAAGTATAGGTATGAACGTATTAGAATCCCTTGAATTTTAGCATTGGTTATGGAATAGAAACACCAGAGATTTAGGGGGGCAGGTGTTGTGGTAAATCTCTCCAACCCAAATATGCCCCAGCAATGAAAACACAGCACAGTTAATATGGTTACACGCTGCGCCCTAGATTGGGCAGATCTACGCTACACTACCCTCTTCCACATCTATGAGACCCCTTAGAACTTGCGGTTTCTCCAGGCCTTGTGCTTCTGCTCCACTTGTCTTCTTCTTGCTACTCCTCTGCATCCTCTCCCTCTTCCATTTTCCCCTTCCTCCCTCCCTCCCACCTTCTGCTCCTCCTTCCTTTTTTATCTGCCCAATCATCCGCTCTCCTTTATTTTACAAAGTAAGGTGGGAAGCAGGTTTACAGGACATCACCTGAGTGCTGACTCACTCCTTGTTCACAACCACTCACGGGAGAATGGAAGTAGCATCAAATATAATTAGCTCCAGGGCTAGCCACAGCCGGCAGGAAGTTTTACTGAGAAAAGAAGAAACTGGAGTTTTAGCTTTCTGAAGCCAAATAATCCCCACTGAAGAAATCTGGTGTGACCGAGCAGCAGTGGAACTGTGCTTATTAGCTCAAAGCCTTTGCTCCTCTGAAACCTTGTCCTCTCACCGGAAAGCAAGCCTGCAGGTCTGTGACATCAGTGACAGCATTGCTGCGGGAGGCTGAAATTCCTTCTAGGTTTTGGTTGCTGAGTCACAGACCCCCCTGGAGCTGATCCTCTAAGCTATCAGTGCGAACAGGAACAGAAACAGGAGCAAGTAGATAGCTATAGATTAGGGGGGAGCTGAACTAGTGAATTAGTGCAGTTGTTAGATGCAGTTATTCCTAAAATCTGCAGTATATAAGTTCACAATAAATGAATTGTATTACAATACAGTATTTTCTAACTGTTCTATTATATCTTATTTTTTGTGTTCTTGAGGTTCCATTTTCTCCTGGGTTTGTATGATACAAATATTATATAACCAAGTGTTACTCTATATCATTTTTCAATCCCGTTCCCCATTGGCACTTTAAAACCAACTGTGACAGGGTGTTTGTGCCACAAACACCAGCAAAGGCCATGAATCAAAGCCATTTTCTTCACTGGGAGCTATTATTAAACACTAGCACACTTGCAGGTATAATACCCCTCCCTCGACTTTTGCTGTAATGCAGAAACTTAAGGAGAAGCCTACTGACTGACGTCATGTTTCTTCCTCCTCTTGTGTACCCCTCCTGACTCTGTCCCAGCCTTCCTCAAGATCATTCGTTGTCTTCTTTTAATATCTTTTTTTGTGCCTCTTCTTTCCAAAGCTGAATCTTATTTTGATCCCAGATGATTAAAAGGCGTGATTCTCTTCTTAGCACTGATGCAGAATAAGATAAGAAACAAGATGGTAGAGCAAGTAGGTCCAGTTGCCAGGGTTTTAGACATAGTCACTACTTAACACATCGGGTGGTTTAGACTTTCCTATGTGCTGCAATAATTACTTGACATGTGTGTGTGTGTTTGTGTGTGTGTGCATGTATGTATATATGTATGTGTGTGTGTGTATATATATATATATATATATATATATATATATATATACATATATATATATAAAGTCTATATATGAACTGTATTTTTAGTGTTACTTACATTAGTGAATAATATTTTCAACAGAATACAGTTTCATTTGTTTATGATGGATTATTTATAATAGGAACACAGACTCTGTTTGCCTTCCTCAAATATATAAAACTATTTTAAATAATAGATCCTTTCACCATTAGTGATACTTAAGAAACAGCAAAATAGAAAAAAAAAAAAGGTAGATGTTGTCTACAGTGGAGTCAGCAGCTTAATGATGATTAGGCAAAGGCCTCTAAGATTCTCTAGTTTTCATCGTGGTTAGGTGATGGCTGAGATGCCTAAAAGCCCAAGAGAGACAGGATCGTAGCCTGACTCCTGTTGTGTTCACATATGCATTAGTTTCCTTGGAATGCCAAATCTAGAACTGAATATCTGATTTGCCCAATGTTACAGTGTGTGAAGCAGTGTGCCAAGAACAGGGATTACAGTGAGATATTCAGTTGCTATGCTATAAATCTGCACAGGGTAGGAATGGACTTTTTCCATTGCCTAAATTGTACATCGAGACAAACTTAAAAGGTAAACGTAGTGAACATAATGACATAGTCTTCTGAAGAACCCCGCCAAGCTGTGGACAGTTTCCGTAGGGAAGTGATCAGAAACTCCTTAACTTGCCAAGTTTCGGATAGCACCTGAGTTCAAGAACTAGACTAGGTATTTTTACTTTAACTCTGGAAGTGTACACGGTGCGTTTCCTCCTTTCAGAAGTTGAGAAACTGATTATTCAGGGCTCAGCCTAGAAAGTGAGTGAGATATTTTCCAATCTAGTCTTTATGCCAGGTTTCAGGTGTTTATAAATTGAACGGAATTAAGCTATTATGGGAGGAATGACATTTGAGAGTACCTTAGCTTATGTACACAGAGAAAAAAAGATGGTATAATATCATCTATTCATCTGGTGTAGAAGCTAGAGCCCCGAAGTCTTCATTAGCCAGCTTACTAGGATAATAACAGCATTTGGCAAGTGATTACTATATGCATTCTATTAGACTAATCTGTTTAATACTCATGTACACCCTTTTAGATAATTATTATCATTGTGTTTGGAGAAGAGAACTAAATTACAAAGAGGCCAACTTGCTTACCTAATATATCAAGTGGCCTCTTGCTTTTGACAGGGATGTCAGTCCGTGTGCCACACATCCTCTTGTAGAATACATACAAGGAAAAAAGGGGATTTTAAAGTTGGCTCTTATACAGTCTAACCAATCTTGCAAGGATTTTTACTTGTTTGGAGAAACAGAAGTTGAATAAAATATGTGTTAAAAGAATTTTACTAATAAAACATATTTAATACATCATTTTGCAAGACATGGCTTTAATAATCCCCAATTCAAAATTTTAGGCAAAGCTGATAATCTATTAACAACTCCTTTTCAACTTACTCTGTGATTTTGTCTTTATAGTTTTAAGAAGTACCATAGAATATTCATCCAGAATTAAATGATAATAATGTAGCAAACAAGTCTGTGAAAATAACCCCACACAGGTGGGAGCTGCACAGCTCAGACTGTATGAGTCACGCTCTTGGAAGAGTCGCACTCTTCCTCAGTCTGTCACAAAGGGAGGTGCAGAGGGACGGAGCTTGCATATTTCGCCTTTAACATCTGCTGCATGGTGTCCCGTTTTTATCCCTATCTGAGGAAACATCTATAAATATTGGTAAAGATTTTCATTATACATTTTCTCAGATTGTTTATCTCTGTATCCATACCTCCGAGTGCCTGGAACGCGGTATTTTCTAGATGCATCTTGTTAGGGTTTCACCTGTAAGGCAGTATGGTGTGCTCTGCTCTGCAATGCCAGGCAGAGGCACTGGGTGGAACGACCTTTTTCTTCCTTTCTTCTTACCTGCCCTGCTGATTCCTTAGCAATAGTGAGTATTGTAATTTTAAATGAGTCAATATTTCAGAAATTTATTTTTACTATGTTAATTTTAAATGAAAGCCATAGGAAAGTGAAGAAGATACTCATGAAACAATTTGAATTATGGCTTTGTGTCAGTCTTTTTTAAAACTCAACATAAACATTGATTGTAGTGATATCAGTGCCACTAGATTAAGATCTCAGCAAGGTAAATCATTAGCTAGTAATAGTTTTACTGATTTGATGCTTAGCTTGTAGTCAGATTAGATATTTTGGTTGATATAAAAGAAATTCCGGGCATTTAAAACAGAAACTAACAAAGAAGACTTGGATATTTGGACTGAAAACTACACACAGCTTCATATACTCATAGCAACAGATTGTTTATTATTTGTTTGTGTGACTGTCATCTGGTATCCAGAGCCTTGGAATATTAGAATCATTTGGGAAGGGCTGCGGAGTACATTACTGGAATTGAATTGGCAGTGTTCACACACTGGTCTGTTTGCTGGATTGGAATCCTCTCTTTGTTGCTTTTCTTTAGGTGGGACTCTTCCCTGGTCATTGTGTCGAGTTAATTAACCAGAAAGTTCCTCAGTCAGTAACCAACTCAGTGCCAAAACCAGGTGAGTTCCCCTTTTTCCCTCTGTGTCACTGTGCCCAGCTGGCTGCGGGTACATGCACTATATTTTGAAAAAGTGTTTTGCTTGCTTTGCTGTTCTTTGCATTTATTGATGTAACGCATGTTTTATATGGTTTTGATTTTTAAGTGCTTTCCTTTGTGTAGAGCGTGTTACAAAAGGTTTATGTGCATTTCAGTGTTGGGTAATTTTGATGGACTGTGGGTTAGGTTGAGCTTTGTCATTATTTGCTTTTACAGGGACCTTGTAGGAGGCTAGGTAGTGGTGGATAGGTGAGTAAAAGTTAGAGAAGTGACATGGTCTGTAATCCCAGTATATGGGAGGGAGAGGCAGGAAGTCAGGAGTTCAAGACCAGGCACACACACACACACACACACACACACACACACACACACACACACAAGTGAAAGGAAGAGACAGGCTGACCAACCCACCTAATCTGGGTGGTATGACTGACTAGTTGAAAATTAAAAGATGTAAAGAGCATGTATTTTATCTTCAAGAATGGGCATAAAACAGTTTTGAGCAGCCTTTCTAGTCATGCAGTTTACTTCTGGTAAATATGCCCCACAGGCTACAGAGGCTGTGATGCTGAAAGTGATTTATGGAATGAAGAGATGGGGTTTTAAATGTATGTGAGAGGTTTTACCTGGGTGGGATTCTGCTGAATTCCCAGTGGAGGATGCCTGGTTTCATATGCATTTTCATTTTTATTTTCTAAAGAAATTGTCTAATTGTGTAGGGCAGCTTGGCGCAAACCTTCAATCTTCCTGCCTCTGCCTACCGAGCATTAGGATTAGAGCTGTGTGCTAGCTGCATGGCTTGACATAACTGTTTAAAAAGAAAATCAAGCCGGGCGAGGTGGTGCTCACCTTTAATCCCAGCACTCCGGAGGCAGAGGTAGGAGGATTTCTGAGTTCGAGGCCAGCCTGGTCTACAGAGTGAGTTCCAGGACAGCCAGGGCTACACAGAGAAACCCTGTCTCGAAAAAAAAACAAAAAACAAACAAACCCAAAAAAACCAGAATGAGTTTTGGAGGGAACAAGTAATGAAATCTTACATTCCTTTGTTTCTTTCTTTTTATGTTAATGAAAGAAGGAGAAATTCTGGGCCCCAAAACTCATTTGAGCTGTTTTTCCTGAAGCACCCTGAGAGTTTAGGACTCATGGTTTGAAGCAGGAAGAGAGAAGCTTCCTGCTCCCTGTGGAGGGCTCTGCCTGGCCTGCTCTCAGCACCCATCAGGCAGTGCGTGCCAGGCATGTGGGAGTGCGGAAGGGGAGCGGTCTTTCACAGGGTACCTATTTCATCATGGGTTAGGGATCATTGTTCCAGTTTCTCTCGTGCCCGTTTGTTTATTTTAGGGAGACTAAATTTATTTCTCAGTAAGGAAAAGTATTCAGAATAGTCTTGTCTTGCATGCCTGCTTGAGCCAGGATTCTCTCTCATCTTCAAGCAATTTTTTCCTCTTTAGAGTATTTGATTGATAAATATTTATCAGTAGCTTCGGTGATTATGTTTCTTTTACAGTATGGCATTAGTCATGTAAAGGGCATTTTAAATATAATTTATATACCATGAAGTTCACCCTTTTACAATTCATAATTCAGGGCTGCAGGCAAGATGGCTTCGCAGGTTAAGATGCTTGTCACCCAAGTTCCATCCTCAGAGCTCACGCAAAAGTAGAAGGAGCAGAACTGACCCCATAGAGTTGTCCTCTGGCCTCTGCACTTTTTAAAATACAGCACACACATACACACAAACAAACCTTTTCATATTTATAAAATAAAATACATATTTCAAGGTCTTTAGTGTCCTCATAGTTGTAAAGACAGTATGGGTTGTCTTTATTATCCCCAAAAGAAATCCTGTGTCAGTTAGCAGACATTGGAAACTCTTCTGCTCTACCCTCTTTGTCTGTATGGTTTTTCTATTCTTGATGTTTTATATTTTGTAGCTGGCTTCCTTCACTCTGCATAATGTTTTCAAAGCTTTCCATGCTGTAATATAGCTATAATTTAACATTTGCCTATTTGTGTGTTGTTTTTATTTCTGACTGCTATGAACAATCACATGTAAGTTTTAGACATGTTTTCATCTTTCTGGTATATAGTTTTTTTTAATTAATGTTTTGATTAATGTAAAACTATTTGGTTTCCTAATGATACATAGATATATACTGCTATACTTTGCCCATATTCACTCACAACTACTCTTACATGTTGTGTTCTCCCTCTCAGTGGTCTCTCATTCAAATAGGTAACTGCTTTCATGCTGTCTAGATTCTGCACCTGAGGGGGACCAGACAGAGTTTTGTCCTTTAGATCTCACATGACAAAATGCATGTGTGAACTCAGCCTTCTCCTTCCCCATTACCCTCTCTTACTTGTCGCTGTCTTTAGACACGTTTCTCCCCAGCTCGTAGTCACTTTTCTACTCCATGTCACAGTGCACATATCTAAATCTGGATTTGACCTGTGAGGAGAGATGTGATAGCTGGCTTATTTTGCTTTACACAATGACTCCAGTTTCATACATTTTCCTATAAATCACTGAGTTATGGCTAATCTCAGTTGTCACCTTGACACACCTGGGAGCAGTCTTCTTTATGGCTGATGTGTGTATGTGTCACACTTTAAAAAAATGGTTTATCTGTTGATGGCCAATCTCTCCTGGTTCCATATTTTGGCTGTTGCGAACACTACAACAGTAAACATGAATGTGTATGTGTTTATGGTCTGCTGGTGTAACTTCCTTTGGATATGTGTCCAAGAGTGGTGTATTAATCACTGTTCTCACTGCTGTGACAAAAAACCGACAAAGCTACTTAAGCAGGAGGCTTTGTGTTGACCTAGTGTTGGGATGCTCACAGTTTGCCATGCTAGGCAGGGCCTGGCGAGGGGGATACGAGATAGTGGGTCACATTATGTCTTTGGTCCATGCCTCAGGGTTACTGCTGTTGTGATGAAATACCATGACTGAAGCAATGAGGGGAGGAAAGTGGTGATTTGGCTTACACACTTCTACAGCACTGGCCATCTTTAAAGGAAGTCAGGACAGGAACTCATACAGGGCAAGAATCTGGAGGCAAGAACTGATGCAGAGGCCATGGAGGATGCTGCTTACTGGCTCGCTCAGCCTGCTTTCTTATAGAATCAGGGACTACCAGCCCACACACAATGGGCTGGGCCCTCCACCATCAGTCCCTAAATAAAATCAACCGAAGGCTTATTGCCAGCCTATCTTATGGCGGAATTGTTTTAGTTGAGGTTCCCTCCTCTTAGGTGACGTCAGTTTGAGACATAAAACTAGCCAGCTCAATCAGGAAGTGGAGATATGAATGCAGCTGGCTCCTTCCTCTTTTCCCTTTTTATTCAGTATGGGAATGTAGTCCGTGAGACAGTACTGTCCACATTCAGAGTAAGTTTCCCCGTTAAGTCTCTGTAGAAACCCCATAAATATGCTCACAGGCATATTTATATATCCGAATCATCTAGGTGATCCATATGTTTATTGTCCATTTATATTTCTTCTAGTGAGAACTGTTTAATTTACTTGCCAGGTTATTGATTGAATAATTTGTGGGGAAATCTTTATAGTCTAGATGGTAACCTCTTCTGACGTGTACAGTTGACCAAGATTTTAACCTGTTCTGTAAACCATCTCTTCACTCTGATAATTGCTTTCTTTGCTGTGCAGACAATTTTTAATTTCATGCACCTGTAGTTTGTCAGATCTTGAAATTATTTCCTCAGCTATTAGAGGCTTTTTCAAAAAGTCCTTTCATGTGCCTATATCTTAAAGTGGTTTTGTATTTTTTTTCCTCTAGCTGTTTCAGAATTTCAGTTCTTATATAAAGTTTCAGAACATAGATTAAGTTTTGATACATTTGGAACTGATTTTTGCATAGTATGAGAGGTGTCGGTCTGGTTTCATTCTTTTGCATGTGTATATCTACTTTCCCGAAAACGATTTCTTTAATCCTATACATGCCTACTTACATTACGTGGCTTGTTTCTAGACATTCCATCTACTCTTCTCTTAAGAGAGAGGGGGCAGGCAAGAGAGGAGAGAGAGCCACCTGCCGTGTTGTTGGGATGCTCTAGTGTGATGTTAGATCGGAACCCGTGCTTTTACTGCTGAGGGTCTCTTTGGCTGGTCAACACTCTTGTTCTTCAGTCAAGATTCTTTTCTTCCAGTTCTGTGAAGACTGTTGTAAGATGTTAGTAGGATTACATTGAGTATATAGATAACTTGGTAATACAGCCATTTTCACAATATTAATTCTTCTAACAAATAATCATGGGAAGTCTTTCTTTTTTTCCATTTTTTTATTAGATATTTTCTTCATTTACAATTCAAATGCTATCCCAAAAGTCCCTTATACCCTCCCCACACCCTGCTCTCCAACCCACCCACTCCCGTTTCCTGGCCCTGATATTCCCCTGTACTGGGGCATATAATCTTTGCAAGACCAAGGGCCTCTCCTCCCAATGGTGGCTGATTAGGCCATCCTCTGCTACATATGCAGCTAGAGATGGGAAGTCTTTCTATTTTCTAGTGTCTGCTTCCATTTCTTCCTTTGTTTCTTAAAATCTTCATAAATGCCACTCACCTTGTTTAGGCTTAATCTTAGGTAGTTATTTTATTTTTTAAACTATACTGATTTTCCCTCCTCTGGATGTCTTTCTCAGCACATTCATTGTTGGTGTGTAGAAAAGCTACTGACCTTTGTATGTTGATTATGTATCTTCTACCTTGTTAAAAGTGTTTATTTGGGCTGGTGAGATGGCTCAGTGGGTAAGAGCACCCGACTGCTCTTCCAAAGGTCCTGAGTTCAAATCCCAGCAACCACATGGTGGCTCACAACCATCCATAACGAGATCTGACTCCCCTCTTCTGGAGTGTCTGAAGACAGCTACAGTGTACTTACATATAATAAATAAATCTTAAAAAAAAAAAAAAAAAAAAAAAAAAAAAAAAGTGTTTATTTATGCCGGCCAGTGGTGGCGAATGCCTTTAATCCCAGCACCTGGGAGGCAGAGGCAGGAATTTCTGAGTTCAAGGCCATCTTGGTCTACAGAGTGAGTTCCAGGGCACACAGGACTGCACAGAGGAAAACCCTGTCTGGAAAAACAAACAAACAAACAAACAAACACCAACAACAACAAAAAAAGTGTTTGTTAGATCTAAGAGTCTTCTGGGGGCTGTTCTGTAGGGTCTTCTAAGCTGTGTGCAGAGAAGGACAATGTGCCCCTTTCCTGTCTATGTTCATTTGACACTTTCTCTGCCCTTACTCTTTAGTTAAGACTTTAAGCACTGTACTGAATTAAGAGTGTAGTGATTGGATATCTTTATCTTTCTCCTGATTTAGAGCCTATGCTGTCAGTTCCCCTCTTATTGTAACATTGGCTATAGGTTTACCGTAGGTAACCTTTATTATATTGAAGTATGTTCCTTCTTATTCTTCAATTTTTTAAAGAATTTTTATTTCTCAAACTTTATCAAAGGCATTTTTGCATATAATTAGATTATCACCAGATTTCAATCCTTAAGTCTATTTATATGATTCCTTTTGTTTGTTAAACCATCTGTGCTAGTTAGTTTTTTTGTCAACATGACACAAGCTGAGTCATGGGGAAGAAGGAACCTTAATTGAGAAAATGCCTCCTTACCACACTGGCCTGTGGGCAAGGCTGTAGGGGTACCCCCTTGATTAATATTGATGTGGGAGGTCCCAGCCCACTGTGGACAGTTGGTCCTTGGTCATATAAAAAAAGGAACCATAGAAAGCAAGCCAATAGCAACATTCCTCTATTGCCTCTGCCTCAGTCCCTGCCCTGACTATTCTTTAGTGATGGATTGTGACTTGGGAGTTGTAAGTTGAAACAACCTTTTTCCTTCCCACGTTGCTTTTGGTCATAATGTTTTATCATAGAAGCAAGCTAAGATACCATCCTTGAAGCCTGAAGCAAAATGAACATGGTCATGATGTTTGGGGTTTTTTTTTTTTTTTGCAAATATTTTATTGGGAGTTCTTGTGTCTCTATTCATTTTGGAAATTGGTCTGTGATTTTTCTCTGTTTGTTGTGTCTTTCCCTGTTCTTAATATTTGGACAACGCTCAGATTCACAAAAGGGTTAGATGGTGTTCCTTCTCTTTGTATTTATGGAACAGTTTGAGAAGAACTAAGTCTTCTTTGGAAGTCTGGTAGAAGTCAGTGGTGAATCTTTTGAGTCCTGAGATTTGGGGAGGGGGGAGGGTCGTGGTGGAGGAGAGGATCTCTTTTCCTTTTCAATATCATCGATTGTTGTGGATCTTTTAAAGTTGTTTTTAATCTCTTAATTTTTGTGGGTTGTATGTTTCTTAGGTTTTTTTCATTTATATTTTCTATTTGTTTCAGAATATGATTTCAATTTTTTTTCCAAGACAGGGTTTCTCTGTGTATTCCTGTCTGTTCTAGAACTCACTTAGACCAGGCTGGCCTCGAGCTTAGAAATCCACCTGCCTCTGCCTCCCGAGTGTTGGGATTAAAGGCGTGCGCCACCACGCCCAGCCCAATCTGAATTTTATTGGAATTTGATGTACCTTTTTTTAATGTTTAATTTTGTTATTTTGGGTATTCTGGCTTTTGACTTTAGATAAGGTGTTATCACTCTTTTCCCCTCCCAGCCCCTCAAAGAGACAACTCTTTGGTTCATGTCTTCTTTATCTTGTTAGTCTCTTAGTCACCATTTCATTATTTTTCCCTTTTGGTGTTTATTATTTCTCTCCTTCTGCTGTTTTGTATTGGTCTTGATTTTTCTATGGCTTTAAAGTACATCATTATGTTGTTTATTTAAGCTCTGTGGATTTTTAATCTAAGGATCCATTCTGTAAACCTTCATTTTTTTCTGTTTTTGTTGCGTCTCAGAGGTTCATTTTCACTTAGCAATATTTTTGTATTCTCCCTGACTTCTTTAATGTCCATTGGTCATTCAAGAATACGTTGTTCAATATTTCAATTATTTATGTAGTTTGAGTTTTTATAGAAAATAGATAGTTGATATTAATACTAGTTGTATTGCACTGAAATCTCAACTTGATTATATTTATTAAGACTGGTCACATGACCTAGAATGTGGTCCACTTTAGAGACTGTTAATTGAGCCTTAGAGGGGAGTATATATTCTGTAATTTTTGGATAGAAGATTCTCTGTTATGTCCATTTCATGTATGGTGCAGTTTAACTTTGAGGTGTATTTGTTGATGTTCAATCTGGTGTACTTATTGCTATGAGTGGGGTACTGAAACTGCCCATCATATTGTCTTAGAGCACATCTATCCTGTCTGCCAGTATTTGTTAATGACATTGGGAACTCTAACATTTGGTATACATATACTGACAGCTGTTATCTTTGTTTTTCTCTTTGTTATTAACTAGTGGCCTTTTAATATCTTCTATTGCTTTGGGTTTGTAATCTACTTGATAACTTCGGATGAGCCTGTTTCCTTGGTCTCCTGCTGTGACCAGCCAGGTGTACTGTTAGGCATCCTTTTGCTCTGTGTACTGTTGCCACGGACGTTGTAGGAGCAATCTTCTAGTTGGGCCTTTAAAAAAATCCCATCAGGTAGCTATTGTCTTTCAAATAGAGAGCTAAGACCATCTACAGTTAAGGTTCTTGCTGAATCCTGTAATTTTTGTGGCTACTTTTTCTCCTTGGTTAGACTGTCATTTCTTTTTAATTATTTACTGCAGTGTTGGCTTGTTGGTCATGAATTGCTTTACTATATGCCCTTATTTTCTAGCCAATTTAAGAATACAACTTTGCTAGACACAGCAATGTGTAGTGAGTATTTATTCTTGAGGCTTAATTCCTAGCACCACTCAGAGAGGAGCAAAGGGCCATTGTAACAGCAGCAGCAGGATGCCAAGCAAGATTCGGAAGGATTCTCAAAGTCAGCTGCTCTGTGTGGCAGCAGCATGACTTAGCAGCTTTTACTTATTATTTTTTCTTGATGGTTTTCTTTGGTGGACTCTACCAGTACACATTGAATGGAAGTCGAAAGCATGCATACCCTTGTTTTATTTACAGTCTTAGGGGGATGATTTCAGTCTTTGGCCATTGGGGAAATTGTTATTTGTGTGCAGTTTCATTGATGTTTATTATCAGACCAAGGGACTTTTCCTCTAGTTCCGTTTTGTTCAACGTTGTAAAAGTAGTTGCCAGATTTTTAGGAAAGCCAAGTTATTCAGGTGATTGTGGATTTTTATGAGTACAACAAAAAATGTTGTAATTTCTTTATCGTTGTTTAATCTGTCTTCTTGTGTTGGAAGCTAAAATTTTAGTAGTCATTATGTCGCAACTTGGGTAATTTCAATCAGAGGTGTTCTTAAAACCCTGGTTTTAAAAACGTAATTTAACAGTGGCATTAAAATGATCTGTATTAATAACATATTTCATGTTTTCAAGGAAATGTAATGCTTCTCATAATAGTAATCTCAGAAGCCGTTGCAGTGGAGAAAGTTAATCACCTGGAGAAAGGTTTACGTTCATAGAAGTGCAAGTCATTTTAGATCATTAGGAGACAGACAAGTATACCTTCAACAGCTAATGGCTTATCTTTTAGAACAACTCAGAGTTGGCCTAAGGAAAAGTGCATTCCTAATACAGATTGAAAGAGCTGATGCACATTCAATCAGCCTTGGGCTTGTTTCACACTTTAAAACTGTCTTTGCCTACAGTATAAACAACTCGAATGTTCTATTTATTTTTAACATTGCCATCTGTCACTGTAGGATGCCAAATCGGAAAGATGCATCTATAGTTTGAGTCTGAAAACTTAAAGCTCCCTATATTATTATTCAACAAGGGCAATGGGAATTTTTTCCCCTTTAAAGCTGTTTTTTTTTTAATGTTCTTATTGTGTTCAATAACTCATGTAGATGAAAATGAAACTGAGGTAGTGTGTCCTGACCAAGACAGCAAATAGCCTTAGTGCTTAAGGGGGGAAGGTACAATTTTGAGAGAACAGAAAGGGAGGAGAAGCAGGGGATAGCAGGAGATCGCTGGATGGGAGAAGCTGCAGCTGTGCCCTGAGGGGAGGAAGTGCATCTCCTCTGGGCTTGGGTTGGTGGCATTCACTGAGGAACTATTGGTATCTCTTACCAGTTTGGAAACACTCAGCTGTTGTCTCCTCTCTTCTCCAGCCCACATGACTTACATTCCATGGTACTCTCTCCCCGATCTTGGGCTCTATTCTGTTCCCTCTATTCTCTTATGTCTTTGTATGGATACTTTATATTGACGTGTCCTCAACTTCAAGTGATTCTGCTTTCTGCTCTGTATAGTTTTCTCTTAAGCTTATGTGAAAAATTCTTAAACAGTAATGTCATAGCTTCATTACCAGTATCAACATGTGTGATCTTTTAAAAATTATCTCCTTGGTGACATTCTACGTCTATCACATTACCTAACCTTGTCTGTGAGAGAGATGGGGTGTGGGTTGGGGCGGAAGAAGGAACATCAGGACTAGTGGGAAGCAGAGTATGCTTCTGTTGTTGTCCTTCAGACAATCTTTAAATGACTCCAACTTCTCAATATTAAAAGGATCACTAGACCAAAAATTCCCAAGCAACCTTATTTTTCATTCCATATATATATATATATATGAACCTCAAACATAGCACACAGACATTACCAGCCTCCAGAACACAATATGAAATATTCCTAAGGAACATAAAGATTTAGTATATAATAATGAAATTACAGTATACTTTTGATATATGAGCTTCAGAACACAAAAGACCAGGGACCCTAATTGAAATAGTGTACAGATTTTTTTTTTTCAAGACAGGGTTTCTCTGTGTAGCCTTGGCTGTCCTGGAACTCACTCTGTAGACCAGGCTGGCCTCGAACTCAGAAATTCACCTGCCTCCACCTCCCAAGTGCTGGGATTCAAGGCATGCACCACCATACCCGGCTCCAGAAAATTTTAAAAAGCCCTCAGTAGTAGTTTTAATACTGTGATCATTTAGCACATTTAGCACAGAAATAGTACTGAGTTCTCTCCTAGAGCCTATGACCTATGTAACCACATGTTATTATATATATATATATATATATATATATATATATATATATATATATATATATATATATATATATATATATATATACGTTATGAACTATAATAAGATCAGAGCATCTGTCAACCTTCATCAGAGACACTTCTCCTTGGGGTAGGTAGCAATTAACACAAAGACCCAGCTGATCAACATGCAGAGAACAAAAGCCTGTAGAGTGTTCAGCCCCAGACTAGACATGTCATTTCTCTTGCTAAGACTCAGGAATCTTAGCAGAAAAGAGGGCAGAAAGATTAGAGGTGGTGGATGATGTCATAAAAACTGTTTTCCAGACACAACAGGAGTACCCACACATATGAACTTGCAGTGTTTGTGACATCATGCATTAAACCTGCGCAAGTTTCAGCCAGACAAAATCCCTTCATAGAGGGCAGGAGGGTAGCTATGTCACCACTCCACTAGCTGAGCAGATATTAGCATTTTTTGGCAGCTGTGAGAGGGAAAATCTTGTTTTGTTTTTATTTTGTTGTTGCTGACCACAGAACAGCAGGCCTAAATCTCAAGATTATCTGGATTACATAAACTAGGCCAGATGGAGACAGAAGTAATTTTTTTACAGGAATCTCAAAGTTGGATGCAGTGGGCCTGGAGAGTTGAGAGGGTAATGGGGAGGAGGTGGGGAGGTGAATATATTCCAAATGCATTCTATAGGATTCCGATGCCTTTCTAGATTCTGCAGGCATCTGCAATACAAGTGGTGCACAGACATCTATGAGAGCAGAACACCCATATACAGACAATAAATAAATCTTCAAAAAATACGTTGTATGAAGTTTTTCAGGAAGTAATAATTCTTAAAAATATAAAAATGTCAATATGAAGTTATAGTTAGCAAAACAATTATAGGTAAGTTAAAGTAGAAAAGAGATCTGTCTGTCTCAGGTACATACTCCTAGCTGTACTTCAGTTTCCTGTTCACTGATTCATGTTATTTAATCCCCAGGTCAGAAACAAGATCTAGGTAATTGATACAGATAATTATTTGGTTTAAAACTAATACACCACAAATTATTTTTTATTGTATATATTTAATGTTTTAACCTGTGTCCACACCATGATACATACATGAGGACAGCGGGCATGAGTTAGTTCTTTCCTCCCATCACGTGGGTCCCAGGGACAGAACTCAGATCTTCAGTCTTAGCAGCAAGTGCAGTAACCTGCTGAGTCATCTCTCGGCCCTGATTATAGTATTTATAGTCAATGGTGGGAGAGGAGCCTCTCTGGATGCCCCCATAAATAGGCTTGCAGGGTGTATTTTTGTCCTCTGTTTGGTAATAGCCAGTTTCATTCTTCTCCGGTAGCAGATACAGAAATAGCTTAGCTTTCATTTTGGGGAAGAACTTTATAATTAAGCATGTAACTGGTGAGATCTTTACATTTATTTAAGAAGTAATTTAATATGACAACATATCAGTCTGATTCGTTAGTATAGTTTTGAAATGAAAAATAAAAGTCTCCACAGTCTTTTGTTTGTTTCTTTGTTGTTTGGGGTAGTGCTGGGAGTGGAGTTGATGCCTTTGGCTGCATGGTGGTCAAGGGCTGTATCCCAGAGCAGCATTCCCAGCCTGCAGTGTTGGATCTATTTGTTTGTTTTTGTTTGTTTGTTTGAGAGTTTCAAAACCACATTTTGTTTATACCTACCCCTCCCTCTTACAGTGTTCTTTTAAGGCAGAATTTCCTTGTGGTGTTATTCTAAGAAAGTGTTCTAGTGGTCTTCTAATATCTTCCTTTCTTTGTTGTTTTACTTGTGAAGTTGCTAATTACAGTTCTTTATTTCTTTTTGTTCTTCCCTCCTTCCCTCCCCCTCCCCTCCATCCCTTCATTTTTTGAGTTTGTAGTTCCTTTATTGGCATCTTCTTTCAGGGTCACTTTATCTGAAGTGACCACTATCTTCCTTATTTTATTTGGAATGTTATCTTGAATATTCTTCCTGCTGCACATACACATATGTGAGACTGATACTTTAATAAGAATCACGTTTGGGGCCAGACGTGGTGGCGCAGGCCTTTAATCCCAGCACTTGGGAGGCAGAGGCAGGCGGATTTCTGAGTTCGAGGCCAGCCTGGTTTACAAAGTGAGTTCCAGGACAGCCAGGGCTACACAGAGAAACCGTGTCTCGAAAAACCAAAAAAAAAAAAAAAAAAAAAAGAGGTTTGGACTAGTAAGGTGGCTCAGTGGTCAAAAGCAGTGGCTGCTCTTCTAGAAGACTCAAGTTCAGTTTCCAGAGCCCACATGGTGGCTCACAATCCTATGTAACTCCAGGGCCAATGGGATCTGATGCCTTCTTCTGGCCATTGTGGGCACCAAGCATGCACATGGTACACAGATATACATGTAGGCAAAATACTCATAACAGGAACACAATTAAAATAATGATTTAAACAAGAATACGAGGTGATAAAGTCAGTATCTTTGATGGAAGAGTCAGAGGAATACAATGTAAACATTATGTCAAGATTTTCTTACTCTGCACCAGGAAAAGAACCCTAGAACATTGATGATGCTTTCCCCCTCCTTTTGTTTGCCTCCTCTTCCACTTTATGCATAATGCATACTTGAAAAGTTTTTGACTTGTAATTATGAACAAGAGCTGTTTCCATTAGAGACATCAAAAATATTTCCTAAGTTCTCATGGTCCCTTAAAACTATGTAAGAAATAGACCCCTAGACACAGTTGTCCTGCCCTGGTTAGTCCTTGGCACTTAAGAAATCTTTTCAAATTTGGGTTTTATTCATTAATTAGATTAAATTATTATCTTGTGTGGTGCTAGAGATCTAACCCCAGCCTCATTCAGAAGAGGCCTCGTCCCCTATCACTGAGCAATAATAATATCCCAGTGCTTTGGTAAGTGATGACTTAGGTGCATGCTACAGGCTGTGCTGAAATAGAACTCAGCAGATGGAATTGAGAAGGAGCTATGAGAGGGTGGTGGTGAATATATCAGTGAGATACTTGGTATAATATTTAAGTGCCGTGGAGAAAAGTACAGCAGAGAGGAGTTCAGAGTGGGCATCTGGAACATTGTTCTTATGGGGTTGAGATTACAGGAGAGGAGTGTGTTCAGGGAAGGGACCATTGGAACATCACTTTTGAACAAAGACCTAGAGGACACGGGGAGGGAAGATCCAGGGACAAACTCCAAAGAAGGACTAAGGCAGTATTAAGGTAGAAAGCTGTCTGGATTTTAGCTTGTAAACGTGCCAGCAGGAGGGACAGGTGAGCTAGAGAGAGAACAGAGAGATGGAGTCCACAGGGAAAGGATGCCAGCTGTTTCCTCCTCCTTGGCCAAGGTGCCACCGTGGGTCGGCTGTTATTTGTGATGGTAATGAAGAGTGTAAGAGCAGTTGTTTGAGCTGATGAGCTCTGCTGAAAGGGTAATTTTGGTGGCTGATAGGGGTAAAAGAAAAGACTCAGAGTAGCTGTTTTGGGTGACAAGGCAAGAGGTGATGGTAGCTTTGGACAGTGTGTGGGGCATGAAAGTGTTTAGAAAAGTGTTTTGATTCTGAATATATCTGGCCATAATTCAAAGAATTTGCAAACACACTGTGAAGGCTTTGAATTATTCCAATAATATTTATAATAAAAAGTTAACAATGTAGCCAGTTGCCTCCCCAATGAATTATCTTGGCCTCTTAAACCCACCAAGGCCTGTCTTACTCCCTTTTTTCAGACAGACAGCTCTAGAGGTTGTGTTAAATGTGAAGAATAGTGACAGATGATTTCTTCTTTGCAATGAGTGATCAATAGTTGACACAATTCAGTGCATTTTCAGTTAAAGGTACTTGCAAATTTTTTGTTTTGAAATGTCTTAGAAAAAAATTGCAAAAATAGAACAGAGAGATCCCTTGTCCTTGTCACTCCCTGAGTTGGAGTTGTTACATCTTACATAACTAGCTGTGCAGTGCATTATGAAAAGCAGGGGATTGATGTCATCCAATACAGTTAACCATAGCGGAGACTTCACTCCCGAATCTGCCAGCATCGGTATGCTCTCCCATGTATCTCCACGTGGTAGAGAACAGCCTCTGGGTTTGGCATGAGAGCTGCTTCTGTGAGCTCTTCAGTTCTCTCACACCTACAGAAACTTTTGTGGAATATACTTATTCTTACTTCTTAATATTTTCAGTCATATAAAGGCCATGTGGATTGTACTGGGGGCTAGCAAAATGGTTTTCTTTGATATATGTTTCTTTTGTTCCCATCTTGGTTCTCTGTGTTTGTGTGAGGGTGCATATGTGTCTGGAAATTTGTGTGGGTGTACATACCCTTGCATGCATGTGGAGTCCGGAGGTCGCTGTTGGTTGTCTTTCTCAGTTACCCTCAACCTTATTTTTGGAAACAGGAATTTCTCTCTGAACTCAAAGCTAACCAGTTCAACAGGACTGTTTGGCCAGTGAGCACCAGGTGTCTGCTGCCCCTTTCTCCCATGTGCTGGGATTATAGACACTTACCACCACAGCAGGCTTTTTGTCTGGGTGCTGGGGCTCTAAGTTAAGTACTCATGCTTGTATGAAAGGCAGTTTACCAACTGGGCATTTCCACAGCACCCCGTCTTTGTTCCTTTTCCCCTCCTCTTTTCTCTCCCCTGCCCTGTTATGTTTAGTATTGAACAAAGAAATAATTCAGGGGGGGTTGGTTTCAATTTGAAATTAAAGAAGACACCTTCTTTGTCATGAGTAAGTCTTACATCAATAAAACCCTACGACCACAGCTCTTCCACTGCCAGGAAGTTTACTTGGTATGTTCTTGCCACTCTTAGGATTCTCTGTGTCCTTTTGTGTTTAAAACTAAATCAAATCGTTCTTTCTTTACCGTGGCTTGCCATTTAGCAACAGTTGTATATTCAGAGCTGTGTTCAAACACGGAGGGAAGCGTGTAACTGAGAATCTCACATGGAGTATGGTGAGCATTCGGTGGGTGTGGTCTCTGCTGCATAATAGCTATGCTGCTCTGCCACACTGCTCAGCCCCTCGGCCTTCTTCATTTGTAAGATCAGATAACAGCACCAGCATTAGAGAGTTGGATGAGGATTTTATAAGTACTTAGATTGTGTCTAGTACCTAGTAATGATTTTGTTGAAGAAAACAATATCTGACAGTGAAATTTCAATTGGAATTGGTAAAACCTCAATTGGAACAGGAAGTATGTCAGTGTTTTCTAATTTATTTTTTAAAAAATCCAGTTCAGTGGAGATAGTGTGGCACTGGTGAGGGGTCTCCAGAGTGTAGTATTGTGCAGATAACTAATGATAATGTCTTAGCAATGCTCCTGTGGTAGCGCTTCCTGAGCATTGCTTCTTCTGCTGGTGAATGTTTCTAATAGAGGACAGGAAGTGCCTTGGAGTCAGTGACAAATTGAGCCTCACACTGTGCAATGGAAGTTTGTTTTGGAAGTGCTGGATTTCAGTTCTGAGCAAACTTCCCTTTTCCCTGATACATGTATGGTTGCCTTCCTCAAAGCCTTTCATGCAGAGGCTGTGTAAATGGGTGTCTTGAAACATGTCAGTAGCAAAGCAGTCACAG
Source organism: Mus musculus (assembly GCF_000001635.26). Taxonomy (NCBI): domain Eukaryota; kingdom Metazoa; phylum Chordata; class Mammalia; order Rodentia; family Muridae; genus Mus; species Mus musculus. The sequence goes on from NC_000075.6 coordinate 32,223,930, forward strand.
CCTAGTATCAACCAAGCTATTGAAAGGTCTGTCCCTCAGCCTGTTGCAATGGCTTTCATGACTCAGCCTTTTACTAACAATACTTCCTACTTGGTTCCATACCTTTCTTGTTTTCCTTTGGCTTAACATGCCTCCTTTTTTCAGATACACTGTCCCCACCCACTTAGCAAACACAAATAACTGAATAGTCAGTAACTGGCAAAGCATGAAGGGCACAGTTGCAGTTTCCTAGGGCTGCTCTCTGACCAGGAAGCGCTCACCTGTGGGAGGCTGCTGGGTGGAGCCATGCTGGTGAAGCCTGTTCTGCAAGTGTGAGCTTAAATTGGGGCGTTCCTGTGGTGTGGCAGAGCTGTATGGCTGAGAGGAGGATTAGGCTCCTGAAGGCAGAGAGCTCTCACTGAGACTGACTCAAACAGGGCTGAAATCTGGGCCAAGGACTTCTGAAAGGGGGACCTGGAAACAGCTGGCACCTCCATGGGTGGTAGAGACCTGGCCAGGAGCCCTCTGGTGCTGGAGAAGGTCTGAGCTGCTGTGATCATGTTCCGTGTGTAAGCTGTTGCAGAGAATGCACAGCCGCCGTTGCCTGCTGAGTCTACTGCTAGATACAGTCACGGAGTAGTTTTAAATACTGATCTTAAAACGTGCATCACAGCAAGAGGTAAGGAGATCACAAGCCGTCATTCAATATTTCATTCAAACTACTTTTGGGCTAATTCCTTGGAGGTATTTTTAGATCCTATTTGATCTAAGATCTTAAGAGAGTATGTGATTCAGCATTTATCTGGAAATTGAATAATAGCATTAATATTTGTCTTGTAGAGATGTAATCACTTCTTAAAGTAAAATTTGTGAGTTGTACTGCACAAGTATTATTTTTCCAGAGATTTTTAGGAAATACTTATTTTTCTACTGTTTCTGGTCAGCTTATTTGGTAATGCCTTCTAGACCTCAGTTATTATAACAGATTTTCATCATTAGACAAGCATTCATGTAAGTGTGTGTGCTTATGTATGTGTGTGAGTGTTTCTTGTGGGCTAATATAATACTATTTCGATGTTTGATTAGAGGAAAATCAGCAGGGCTGACTTAGGACTTTAGCAGCTCTGGAAAGTCTGCTTGGTTAGCATAAGGAAGTAAGTTCCCGGCTGTCTGTCTTCCCCATTCCTGCCAGCATTCTGCTCCTGCCAGCACTGTCCTTCCTAAGGACCAGTGTCGTTGCTGTCACTCATGAAGGACTGTGTCTCCTCAGAGACTGCACAGCTCGTGCTTATGGGGTGCTTTGATAGAGCATTTTCATCATGCTCTTTCACTAGCATGACATGGAAGTAGGTATTCTCTCTAACACAGAGCAGTCCAGTTATGGTTTCTTTGCAAGACTGACCCACCATTGCTTACATGAAATCACTATTATCATTTTCAAAACATTAGGTGGAGAAGTTTCAGAATTTAGAGTTCTTTTTCATAGTCAACTTAGAAAAAAAAAACCTGTCATTCAGTCAAAATGATCTGAAAGCTCTTTTCACTTTTCAGGTATTGGATAATAATGTTTTGTACTCAGTAGAAGAGAGCAGAAATCTAAAATTACCTGGAAAATTGAAGGAGAGAAAAGTAAAAACCATCCTATATTTGTCCATACCCTCCCTAGGTTACCCTTTGTTGGAGGTATAAGCCAAATTTGACCAAACTTGATCTGAAAAGCTGAGTCAGATTCTTTGTCAGTCATGTACTAAGGGAAGAATAGCAAAGTTTTCATATCAGAGGGGAAAGAAATTGTAGTGGGGAAAACAGTTCCCACTTCCTGACACAGGGCTAATGTTTGACACCTGTCATTCCTTGTCAGGTCCGTGGTGGCTGTTTGGATTTTCAGTTCATTGCATCATGTAGGAAACAGGGGGCTAATAGGTAATATGCTAAAGATCTCAAACTTTAAAGGAAGGAAGCAACATTTGCCTTTAAAGAGACTTACTGTAAGTTGCATATTCTCAAATATACTTATATTTTTAGAACCATCCCTTCTACCTTTTGCTGTAAAATCTTTACACCCTGCCCCCAACCCATCTCTGGCACGACTAATGCTCCATATCAGTCTTGATAGCCTAATAGAATACCCAGGGCCAGTGGTGGATGCTCGTACTTGAATCTAATCAAAGAGAGAAAAAAACATACAGGAATCAGGAGTTTCATGCCATTGAGTCTAAGGTTCTAAAATTTTGTTTCCTAGAAGTTTATGTAGCATTTTGGTTGACCTATTACCTTTGATCTACCTGAATCACTAAAATATGTGGTTGCTATACTTTAATTTTTATAAGAATGTACATATTAATACATTTCTTCCTGAAATCATACTAACCAAATAGTACATCCTAGAAAAATAAGAGCCCAAGCAATATTAAACTTCTTAGCAGGTTTAAAAATCTGTAACCTGTGTATTATCTCATTCTGGTGTTAAAATACATTCAGCATCAAGGAATTTATATCTATCTCAAGTTTCCTCCTACTCGCTTCTGGTAAAATGCAAATCTTCCTTTTGTTCCACTTTTAGAAATGAAATTAGTCATAGTCTTTTATATAACTGAGTTGGTAAAGTCACCAAGTTATTAAAAACACACACACACACACACTTTGCTTTTGCAAAGAGTTGAGAAACAAAACCACTAACATATATTTTAGTTTGTAATTGAAATTTAAAAAATAAAAACAAGTGTCTGTGAGCGGAAAAAAATCTACGAGCTTATTTATATCAACCTAAAGTCACAGAATCTAGATTTGAGCTTCTGTGGTATTTCTAACAGGAATCATAGCTCCCTGGAAAATCAAGTAAGCAGTGTAGATACCAAGAGCTTTACCTAATGTTCCTGCGTTTTCCCAGGGAGCATGGTTTTCCAAAGCTCCGTCTTGTAACCATGTGTGTTATATCCTCTGGCGAAGGACAGCAGCCCAATGCTTCTTTGGTGTCCTTTGCAGACACAGTCTTAGTGAAATAGCCATGTATTTTAGGTGTGCCCTACAAGTGCCTTGTGCTAGTTGCAGAGAAGTTGCCCGTTTCCTGCTTCGTTTGTTCCATGTGAGCTGTTCTTTCTTCTGTCACAGAAAGATACTCTTTTGAAAATCACTGCAGGCCTATTTTCCAGAGCCTTTAGAGTCATTGATTTGCTTTCAGGTCAGCAATGACTTTGAAATGGCTCCTCATCTCTCTCATCAGCCAATGAGAGCCTATTATATAACTGTCAGAGAGTTATAACTGCCAGTGTGCCATTTTAAATCCAGCATGCAGGACCTGACAGGCATTCCTAGGATACCTGGTTCCCTCCCTTTGAGGTTGGAATGTCAGACATCACTGAGCACTGTGCAGGCTCCAGATAGTTGCTCTTTGGCAGCCTCTTGCAGCTGTCACCTGAATCAGTTACTGAATCCTGTGTTTTCTTACTTTCAGAATTGTTAATCATATATATAGCAAAACGCCAAAAAACCCCAAAGCCACTCTGTGCTTTATTTTGTTTCGCAATAACATCAAGAATATGTTAAAAGCTGAGGCTAAGCCTCCTCAAAGGGGTTTTCAGTTTATGTTTGGGGAATAAGGGCATGAAGCCCAAAACTGGACAACTGCTATTCCTGATTTCAAAAATAGAAGCTAACTTCAGTGGTTCCTGCAGAAGACATTAAGGATTTTGACTTTTGAACATCGCTCTGCAGAAGCCCAGAATTTTGTAGGTAAAACTTAGCATTCTTTTTTTTTCCCTCTTTTGCTGCAGTAATCTCCTTCCTAAAACCTGGGCCAAAAGTTAATCTTTATATTTTATATGGAGTTGGTCAACAAAAATCATAAAATAAACGGTATTTTATGCTTCTCTAAAAACTTGGAAATGAATAAACCAAAATAATCAATAGGATTATTATGTAGTATAACCAGTTTTATGCTTAGGTTCTAGAAAGTGAGGTATGTTATATAAGTTGGTTATATAAAGACTCCTCCCTCTAATTTTAAGCATCCATGGAACAAAATAATCTATATACTAGACGTTAAACTATAACCTTAATGGCAACTTTTTAAGATTAAATTTTATACAATCCTTTCTCAAGATGATTTAGGAAGGCCCCATTTAAAACAGAGTTTTCTAATTAAGTTTTCAATAATGTTCCTGATAAATTATTTAAAACATAAATATTTCCCATAGACTTGAGGTTCTATTTATTTATTTATTCATTCATTCATTCATTCATTCATTCATTCATTCATTCTTATGTGCTGTTTGACATTTGTGTTCCCACAGAGTTTTATGTTTGGGGAGTACTTTTATTGAAGTCTAGATTTGTGTTGCCTAGTGAAACATTTTATTATACTGTTCAACTAAGATCTTACGCAGATTGATTGTCTGCAATCTAGCAAAAATCATCATCAAAAACATATCTTCATATTCTTGGCCCAGTGCTTTTTCACTAGCCTAGCCAACAAAGGCCTACCTTCATCAGACCATGGGTTGAAGTCCCTAGTCTGAAATGCTTCAGAACTTTAAATGTTCTGCATCAAAATGATGCCCTAGTGAAAAATTCTATACTAGACCTTATGTGACAAATCACTATAACATCATATAAAATTATCCAAAGACTGAATATAAGGCACATGTGGAACATAAATGAATTTCATGTCGAGGCTTGGTCCCCTCTCCTTTTCTTTTCCACGAATGCATGAAAAAATATATACAAATTTATATTTAAGTAGATAGATATATATGTATGTCTGAATCTGAAAATATCAGAAACCTAAAGCATTTATGATACCAAACATTTTAGATAATTTCTGAATTTCTCTTATTATTGAAAACCTATAAAAGCTTTAAATTCTTAGGTTATTGGCTCAAGTATATTTTAAAATATTCAAATAGGATGATTTTAACTGAGTGCCAGTTATGTAGATACAGAATAGTATCAAGGAAACTGAAGAGACCTGGAATATTGGTGCTTGGTTATATCGATAATATACTACTGGATATGTAGAAAAGAGGAAAGGCATTATGCCAGTGTTTTTATAACCCTTGACATAGCATGTAATGGTCTATTTAATATTTCTGTCTGAATATAAACTTCTAAGAATGTAATAGTGATTAGATATATGTAGCTCATTTTAGAATACAATGCTAATAAAAACTAAAATTAAACTCATTAATATCTCTAAGGTCCTGACACATAGTAAGCATTCCATGAACATTTGTTATTCTATAATTATAACTGGTGAAGGATTTCTTTTCCTTCATATTGTCCTACAGGACCAGGGACAGTCCTGTGCAAAGTGTTAGAGAAAGGGTAGACCTGAGCATTTACAGACATAAGAATAGAGTCAGGAATAGGATGTCTTGCTTATTCCTTAATAAAAACTTAACTTTGTGTTTCATCTGCAAGGAACACTTTACTATGCTCTATGGAGTGTTTGTGAAACTGACCCTGTATTTCTAGCCCTCAGGAGCTCTGGCAGGGGGATCTTGCCACCCTGAGCTATAGGCTAAGATCCCCCTTCCCAGGTCCTCACAAAGTCATACTAGATTTTAGTAAGGGACTCAATGAAGATATAAAGGAGTCTGTTACATCGTTATCCATTCTTAGAACTTGATATGAAATGTTTTCAATAGTATAAGAGAAAGATGTTTTTAAAAGTTCTATATTTCAGTTACTAGAAAGCTTTTTTTTTGCTTGATTTCCTTTAGTACTTGAGTCACAGATTAGAATCTTGCTCAACCACCTAGAAAATGTCCTTTAGAGATTTAGAGAGCTACTACTGTTCAAGTAACTTACACATAATTTGTGAGTCCATTTATGTGCAGAAGAAAGTTTCATTTGTATCAATATTTTCTTGCCATACCCCGTCAAGTGCTGATCTTACTCAAAATGATCTCTTTTGTTTTCCAAAGGTCCTTTAAGATTATACACTAACACATACAAAACATAAGTTAATTTTCATAGCTCTTGCCTGTATCCATTTGAGATACTTAAAACTACATGTGAAAATTGTTCTTGTTTCTTTGCTATCGTTTAATACATCAGCAACCTTCTTAAATTTAGAAGTCCCTGTTTAGGCTGTCACAATAAAATCCCTGTGTATGTCTTTTTTTTAACACTTAAAAAAAAAACCCTAGTCCTAATGGTTATCTTATAAAAATTTGCTTATAATATTTATTCGAATTCCTCAGAAAGACTTATCATGGCTTCTGGCTTCAGTTCTTAAATTCTGACTCTCCTCTCTGGTCTCTTTACCTTAAAAGGATATGGAAAATCATACAAGGCTCTCAAAGGAGTTTTGAATTTAACTCCCCACTTTCATAATTTTAAAATTTAAAAAAAGAGAGAGAACTAAAAATCATCTTAGTAGATAAATAGATATAGCAAATCACCAGGTAAAGATGATCACACATTAATTTATACTTCTTAAGAATTAGTAGCAGGTAAGTTATTCACATTGGTGATTTCTGCTCAAAGTCCCAAAGTGACTCTTAATGGTGAGATGTAAGAAACAACTAGGTTAAAACCAGAAGCAAGATAATCATGTAAAAACACTTTTTCTATTTTTCTTTTCTTAGATTTATTTATTTCATGTATGTGGGTACACTGTCACAGTCTTCAGACACTCCAGAAGAGGGCACCGGATCCCCATTACAGATGTTTGTGAGCCACCATGTGGTTGCTGGGAATTGAACTCAGTACCTCTGGAAGAGCAGTCAGTGCTCTTAACGGCTGAGCCATCTCTCCAGCCCTTTCTTTAATTTTTAAAGATTATAATATAATCACATCATTATTGTCTTTGGCCTTTGGAGGGAGCATTGGCAGCCCAGATGTGTAAATTTCATTTAAGCTGTGCTATGTGTAGTTATAAACATACTTGCAGGTATTGTGTTTGTTTTTTCGTTTGTTCATTTGTTGTGGTTAGTTGTTGTTTAAGTAAGTACTTAGTAGTGTGACTCCTTCTGACTTTCAGACGGCCTTACTCTTATTTTACTCCCTCCCCCCATATTTAAGATAAACATTTCTTTTCTTTTTTTCTTTTTCTTTTTCTTTTTTCTTTTTTCTTTTTTTTTTTTTTTTTTTTTTTTTTTTTTTGGTTTTTGAGACAGGGTTTCTCTGTGTAGCCCTGGCTGTCCTGGAACTCACTTTGTAGACCAGGTTGGCCTCAAACTCAGAAATCTGCCTGCCTCTGCCTCCTGAGTGCTGGGATTAAAGGCGTGTGCCACCACACCCGGCTAAGATAAACATTTCTTAGAGATTCAGTTAAGTTAGAAACAAATGAGAGGACTGAGATGGAAGAATCAAATCCAGATCATATATGGAGGCGACTACTGTCAAATCATTACAATAACAGAAGCTGGGTTAGAGCGTTGGCTCAGCAGTTGAGAGTCCAGCATGGTTGTTGAATAAAAGATAATGTTTGTTAAGTTTTCTGCTCAGCAATAAGTGTTTTAGACTTACACATTGTTGTGACAAAAAGCCTATTGCATACTTACTATTATTAATGTTTTATAGATGAAAAATTATAGTTTATCCACACTCACGCAGCTAGCACAAAGGCAGGTTTGGAACTTTGGAAACCTTAATATTCCAAACTATGTTAAATTTCTACATGAAATGGTTAGAGGATGTAGTTTAGAAAAAAGATACCATTTAGAATAGCAACAAAAAATTGTAACATTTCTGAGACTAGCTCTAACAGAAAATATGTAAGACCTTAATATGAAAAGTAAATGAAGGACATAAAAGGACCCTCAGTAAAGGGAGAAAAGATTTTGTTCATGTCTTAGGAGACTCAGCATTATATTTCAAATAGCTTATTTTTCTCCAAAATAATCTATAATTGGGAGCAGATTCAATGACATTTCCCAAGGTTTCACCCTGACACGTTGATTCTCAGAAACCTATGAAAGAGTACAGGATACAAACACAGGGCTGTTCTGAAGAGTTAAGAATAAGTGAAGGGACTTATTTTTATTAAGTACTACAAAAAAAATAATAGTGATGGCAAGTGAACTCACAGAGTCACTGCGCATCTTTATACAAAACAGAAGTGGCTTTACAGATTAGTAGACAGAGCAATATTTAATTAAGGGTAATAGAATAATTGATAATATATATGAAAGAGAACGAAAATGTGAAGTGCTGAAATTTTATGTGGAAAATCCTACTGTATGTTTATGACTTGGGATGAAGAAAAAGGCAATAAAGTATTGGTATACCTAAAGACATGCTTTAGTTTATCCAATAAGAAACAAACTACGGATATGGTAAAGATTTTTGTGTGACATATTCAACTGACATTTGTTTTCAGGTTATAAAAGAATTAATACCTATCACTGAAGAGGAATCTGAGTCACTAGTAAAGCCAAACGCCTACTAAACTAACAATCTAAACTAGCAGTCACAGGAGTGTGTGCTAAAGTCAAATACAGTGTGGTATTCATGAGATTGATGGAAGAGAGAAACAGAATAGGCCATAGCTGTGAGGAGTGGGCATGTGCGTCCCTGGAAGCACGGTAACAGTGCGGTATAAGTACTGGCATTCTAGAGCTGCCTCTAGTAAACTTTAAGGAAGGTTGCACAGCAGCAGTATACTGCAGAAAAATGGTTCTGAGCATGGAGACCAGAGGAAGCCTCTCACTGTGCCAGGTAAGCACTTATGTAGCTTAGTGCAGTATCGACTAAGTTCAATTGAAACTCTAGCTGATAACAGGATAATGTAAGTAGAAATGGTTCTGTATACGTAAAAGGGAAGATTAATACAGCAAAAAATTAATATACTGAATTACAAGTAACAGGGATAAAAATCTCAAAATATGTAACGATATAGAATTTTTGATATTATGATTTTATTCCTATAATTCTAAACATACAACATGCTTATCTGTATTATTTGTCACTATATACACATCTAGTTTGAGTACAAAACACTGGTAAAGATGAAAAATACTAAATTTGAGGTAAAGGTTTTTTCTGTGTAGAGAAAATTGGATTAAGGCGAGCCTACTGCTTCAGCAGTCGATAGTGCTTTATTTCCTAAGCTGAATCAGGAAAAGATGTATGTGGGCAAGTAATATGGCAGTATGCTAAGCTTGGAAAACCTAGACGATGGATACATGAGTATTCATATTCTTTCTTTTAATTTAGTGATTCTCAATCTTCCTAATGCTGTGACCCTTTAATACAGTGCCTCATGTTCTGGTTACCCCCAACAGTAAAATTACTTTCGTTGCTACATCATAACTGCAATTTTGCTACTGTTATAAATTGTAATTTGAATATCCGTGTTTTCCAATGGTCTTAGGTGACCCCTGTGAAAGGGTTGTTCACCCCTGAAGGGGTTGCAACTCACAGGTTGAGAACCACTGGTTTAACTCTTCTGTACAATATAATCAAAGTTTGGTGTAAAATTTCAAAGTAAGTATTTACAGTTGGTTCAAAAAAACCTAGTGTCAGTTTCATTGATAACTTTATATATATTTTGATTGTATTCACTCTTTTTTCTCTGAACCTCCCATATCCACTCTCTCCAATCAACCCAACTTGGAGGCAGGAGGGCAGGGAAGAACCCTGTTGCTGGAAACATCTCCTATGTTAAAGAACTTTCCCTAAATGGGACACAAATGTCATTATTCCTCCCCAACAAAACTTGAGGATTATCATAGATTATCATAGTAGACAAGGCAGAAAGTGTGTAATAGCCAAACTTGGTGGATAATTTCAAGGAACCTGTTTTCTGGGCACAATAGGGCAGTTTGCACATACGATCTTACAGCACTTGTAACAGTGTGTCCAAGGTCTGCAAGAGCTCAAGCAGACAGAAGCCTAGCGTGGAGCACAGTTGGAAGGAAGGTGCGAGTCCCCACCCTGTCTGAGGCCCTGTGGCCATTTGATAGCTGCTGGGAGAGAGAGGGACGAGTCAGCTTTCTTTCATAATGTGACTATGGTAGGGTGAGCACACTGCAGGGCAGGCCTTAAATTTTATGTTTTAGGTTTTCTTTTGAAGAGCAGAATTTTATATTAGCCTATCAAGGCAGTTTAGTAATGGCCTAGATAGAATTCTTACTATGTGTTCTATGGTGTGTGTGTGTGTGTGTGTGTGTGTGTGTGTGTGTGTGTGTGTATTGCTATACTTAAGAAAAGCAAACTTGGCAGGTGTGGTGGCCCACACCTTTAATCCCAGCACTTGGGAGGCAGAGGCAGGGGGATTTCTGAGTTCGAGGCCAGCCTGGTCTACAGAGTGAGTTCCAGGACAGCCAGGGCTATACAGAGTAACCCTGTCTCGAAAAACCACCCCCCCCAAAAAAAAAGAAAAAAAAAGAAAGAAAGAAAAGCAAACTTAAAAATTTACAAATAAAAATTAAAATCTTTTTATATTTATATAATAGAAAATATTTAACGTACACAGTCAAGACTTAGAATCCTTGTTGTGAAGAGGCTGTTCTAAGACAGCCTAAATATGCAGTAGTTACCTGTGCTTCTCCTCCCCACAGCTGGCCTCTACAGAATGTTACCTAATCTATGTTTGAGAGCCAAGTAGTAGTAGAAATTAGAATACAGTGTGTGAAATGCCTCTGGATTTTAAGCATTACAAGCTTTATTTACATTTATAAGTTCATTATATCTTCAGTTTAATCAGGGCAATCTCCACAGAGTGTGTGTACCAAAACTATCTCCCCACCAGCCTTGCGTTTTGCCTGCTTGACTTTCTGAATTTGTTATAAATGTTACAAATAATGAATGTTCAAATAAACGTAATGCTGAGGCCATTTTCTAGATACAAACCAGCCTCTATATACACACTCAGAAGTTACGCCAAGTCCCGACTTGTTTTGTTAGTCTAATAGATGCGTGAGAACTGATTTAGGGAACTCTAGGTGAAGTATGAGAACTCAAATTGGCTTTGAGACTGTTTGGGAATTATGGTCATATAATTAAAGACCTCAGTCTTCCACCTCCATGTCAGGGTTCACCTAGCTCTACAGAAATGGCTGTCTTTAGTATCTTGCTAAGAACTGGTAATTGCTATCATAAAGATTTACCTTGGCAAGTAGACTAAAGCCTGTAACTACCAGGAAGACAGGTTTGGTAGGTTTGCCTGGCTTCTAAAAAGATTGCAGATAGAAAATCACTGTGGCTAAGTGATACGGAAAAACATAGTATTGTGACCCATGCTGCATTTTAAATTCTGGAATAGGAAATTTAGACATAAGATGCGATTGGTTTTAGTGGTATCACTTTATACTTCTTCCACATTTATTGTTTGATTATCTTTAATCTAGCCTGGTTTGTGGCCCTTGATCCTTAGAGCCTCTCCCACTTCTTCACAGTCACTGTGCCTCTCTGGGAATGGGTGTGTCAGCACTTAACCACCTAGAAGCAAGCTTTGCCTTCCTCAGCAGCAGTGTTTCAGTAGAGCTCAGAGTTTATTTTTGCCTTTCAAGAGTAACTGGTAACATTGGGTGGGGGCATTTCTTATATCCAAAGTGAGTTCCTTTTGGCCATTTTAATATGTAAGAAATGGGGGAAAAGTTTAAGTGAAGAATACTAACATAAATGAACAATTTGGAATTGCTGCTAGAGCATTGAATTTGAGATAATTAATTTGCGCATTTTGTTAGTTCCTCATAACTACTTTCTAATCCAATGTGATTAATCCATACACTGTTACCATCATGAATATCTATTATTTTAGACCTCGTGCTAGGATATAAATTTCAAGATGGAAACCTGCCATCCCCTCCCCCCCTCTCAGGATGGGATAGCATGTGATATATCAGTAATGGTTCTGAAAAGGCAGCAGGAATGCGGTGACTACGCAGTAAACTCATGGAGGACCCATCTGCCAATACTGTTCTAGCACCCTCAAGTGCAGGTGGGGCCTGCAGTCAATAGTGGCTTCTTCTGGTGGCTTAATTTTGTGCTTTATTACACCCTTTTTCAATTAGACCTTGTAGCACTGTTTTAGAGAAAGTAAGTGTGTACATTCTTCACCCTTACTGGGAAAGGAAGCCACATTAATACACCAAGAAGTAAGGTAAAAACAGCCCAGTGCCCTGAAAGGCCAGTTGAGTAAAGACTATACTCTGAATAATGGGGTTTATTGTAATTGAGAGTTTGCTTAAAGGATCAAAATTGTAAATTCATCCTGTCATTACTAATTAATTGTGGTATTCAATGTGTAATTAATTCCCATTGATGACTAAGTATGACGTTTCTAGTAAGAAAATAAAAGAGTAATTTTCCCTTTTCTACTATTGAGCTCAGTTTAACATGTACAAATATGCATAATAAAAATAAATCTTAGAAAGAACTAGCTATATATATATGTATATATAGGCATGTGTGTGTGAATTTAAGTGTTTGGAAAAGATATATACATTACTCATAGCTTTCATATGATAAACAAACTGAGACATCTTACTTTTCAAACTCAGTTTATCTTGGAGCTTATACAGCATCAGTAAATAATAAAAAAAATATAGGCTGGGTGTGGAAGTGCATACCTTCCGCACTTGGGAGGCAGAGGCAGATGAATCTCTGTGTTCAAGGCTAGCTCAATCTACACATTGAGTTTAAGGCCAGCCAGGGCTACCTAGTGGTACCCTATTTCCAAAAGCAAAACAAAACAAAACAAACAAACAAACAAAAAAACCGCAAACCAATAACTCCATGTGAGTGTAAAATTATTTATTCAGCCAAGTCCTTTTTGGTCCACTTTTGGCTTTATAACATACACACTGGGTGGATTTTTGTTTTTTAACATCGCCTGTTTTAAATTGGCTAAGCTAGTCAGTGAGTTCCCATGTCATAAAGACCAAACTCTCTGTTATGGCCTGTCATTTGTAACCACATTGCATACCTGCACCCCATTATCTCTCATAGCTTCTGTCGCTTTGATACATATTCTTTGGGAAAGTTCTCCCTGACCGACCTGTCTGTTGGAGTTACTTTGCTATCAAATCCTGTTTTTATTTTCTTATTAGCCACTTTTAAAAAAATTAAAAAATCCAGCATTTCGTTGGGTGTCATACTGCGCCCTGCTTCTCCTCTTGGGTGCCTGGAGCACAGGCAAAGTCCGTAACGAGTGGTCCACAGTCCGAGAGAGAAAACAGAGAGGTTGTGGTTCCCAGTCTCCTCTGTACCCAGGCACTACCAGCATATCGCTGGGAGTCAGGAACGGGGCTCCAGGATCCACACTTCCAGTCATGGCGTCCATGTGCCAGACAGGAAGGGGAAGGCAGAGCCTGCTTTGGAGACAGAACGTGATCTGATTCCGAGTGAGTACCTGCAGAGTACGGAGGGGCTGGAAGAGAGAGAGACAGCCTTCTCTGGGAGATTTAGGCATGGCTGTTTAAGATGAAGGTCTCCCCTGAGAGGATCCTTGATAAAGAGAAAATCCTTGCTTGTCCAAACCTCATTTATGATGTGAATGCATACACCTTACTCAGGGTGAACCCAGGATTAAATACCTTGTGTAAAAGGAATGCCCAGGAAGGGAAGCTCATTGGCTGAATGCTCAGGGAGTTTATCTAGACACCTCATTAGCATGGAGAACTGAAGCTTTGTATGCTGCTGTGACTGATTGCTGTGGCCCTCAGGGTCATGGTTACATGTTTCAGAGCAGAGAGTTAGGCCGAGAATGGCCCCACTCCTGCCATTCTCTTCTCGGGGTTTGAGCTCATTCAGCCTTACATTCCCGGTGCCTGTCTGGTAGTAAGGGCTCACATGCCCTACACTTGCTGTCTTCATTCAGGTTGTACCATTCAGGTGCTAAAAGCTCAAGCATCAGCAAATGGCCTGGTTTTGAATTCTAATTATTTAATCCTAGCATGTTGAGTCTCCACCTTGTTCTTCATGATCCTCGGCTAATATTGGAGCTAAAAGGCTGACCATATGGCTCAGTGGTAAAAGAACTTGCCTCATAAGCCTGTTGTTCCAAATTTATGTAGCTAGGTGTTGTGGTGCAAGTCTGGAACCTGGACTACATAGACAGAGACTAGAGAATCACCTGGAATCTTAGGGGCTGCCCTGAATACACAATAGGGCAAAATAGTAAGAGAGAGCCTGCCTCAAGAAGGGGAGAACTAACTCCCCAAAGTTGTCCTGTCTTCCATGCAGGACATGTAAGCACATAGTAATTATAAATTAGTTAAGTTACCAGAATCTTCCTGGGCAAAGCAAAGGAAGACTCATGTCCCAGGAAAGCTCAGCCAGGATACTGGAGTCTGTGAGAAAGATGCTTCCTTCTGCAAGTAGTTTCCAATGAGACGAAACGAAGGATGACCAATATCTGGTCTGGTCTAGGCTGGTCCATCTCTAAGTGGCTCTAGGTAACACAGAATTTCTCTGTAGTCCATGTCTGTTCAGAATATAAAAGATTGGGATTTGCCGAATAATGTGTAGTAACAAGAATTGGACTTGAGTAATCATGCATACAGAGTAGGGAAAGGCTTGGGTAAGGTTCTTCAGTCCACAGCTGCTCTCTGAGCTTCTGGTGTTTGCAGTGTGTTGAGTAAGTCTTCCTGCAGGCTGCATTTCTTAGCAAACACCATTGTTTTAGGGATTTGCCTGTTTTCAGTTCATTCACTTTCTGTTGACTTTCTGATGTATTAATAAATGGAAATATTTTCTCCAAATATTAATTTCCTTACTTCTTGCCTTGATTGTCAAAGAGTTTGAGTTGATGAATTTAGGTAATGCTTTGTGCCATCATAGGGTGCTCTTGGTAAAAGAGGAAGGAAAGTAGTTTCTTTCTCCAGTTGTACCCCACGAATTAGGAACTCTGTGAAAATTTCTCATTGATAAAAATATGTAGCCATGCCTGTTAACACAAGCATATCTCAGCTTAGTTGGGAAATTAAGGCAAGAAGATCATAAGTTTAAGGCCCGTCTGGGCTACAGAACAAGTTCAAAGCTGACCATGCAACGTGGTGAGAGCTATCTCAGTGTACAGTCCAAAGGCTGAAGATAGCTTAGTGGCAGAGTGCTTGCTCTGTACTATTCCTGCAGGCCTTTCTCACTGCAAAGATCTAAAAACAAGACGGTGGATTCAAGATCCGTTTCTTCTTGTGTGCTCTGAGACGATGGCTGGCTCTCCAGGCGGGCTGGATTGAAAGGTCAGAGAGTACAGTATGTATAATTGCTCCTGTCTCATTAAATAGGCTCACAGGCCAGCAAGAACAAAGTACACCAACGTCAATAAATAGCTGCCTACAGTTATAACGTATGCGTGTAGTAGGTGATCTTGAAGTTCGACTGTTAAGGTTGGCTTGTTTTTGTGCTAACTGAAATGTAATCCTTGCTACAACTAAGATTTATTTATTTTTGTTTCTTAGTGTCTAAAAAGCACGGCAAGCTCATTACTTTCTTGCGAACATTCATGAAGTCTCGCCCAACAAAACAGAAGCTAAAGCAGCGGGGCATCTTGAAAGAGAGAGTATTCGGTTGTGACTTGGGGGAGCACCTCCTCAATTCTGGGTTTGAAGGTAAAAATTAACTCTTTGAGCTTATGGTATCGAATCTTCACATCTTTGTATTGGTTTTCTTTCACCAGACACCCAGTACCTGTGGTAAATGGTGCGTGCGTTTGGTACTTGTGGTAAATGTTGAGTTCAGCAGCCGACACCTAACTTCAGAGCCTCACCTCAGTTCTGGGTGGAGCGACGTGTCAGGGTGTGCCTTGCCCACAGTGCTGTGGTCATGTAGGGAGAGCTGGCATGCGTGCAGGACATGGTGACTCTGTGGTTTGTTACACCGTCCAGGCAGCTTCTGCAGCCAACTTCCCTGTTCGTGTCCTAAAACACTCACTTCCAGTTCTTTAGTGGGAGGGTGACAGGTGAGACTGTAACATACTGAAACCAACTGCGTAGATTTTATAACTAAGTTTACATTCCTTTCTCTTTAAATTTGGAGTCCAGAATTTAGTGGTTGGATGAATGGTTAGAGGGAAGGAAAGGAATTCGAAGTTCTGTTGACAAAAATGAGTTCTTTAGTATCCAGATTAATTGTTTTATTTGATAAGTATGCAGATTTTTTTTTTTTAAGATTTGAGACTTTATATTGTTTACACGGGGTATATCTATAGTTATACCATGAATATATATTTTATATACACAGGGGCTATTTTAAAGTCTAAAGGAATTAAATGTATATTTTCAATTCTAAAACAGTTAGAACAATCATGAAAAAAAATCAGATATTTTATATACAACTTGAGAGGAGATGAGAAATACTTATAAAATAAAAAGTTGTACCTATCTATGTATTATGTATAATTGTTTTTCCTTACACTTACTGTGTTTTCATTTAGACTAACTAAATTAATAACAATATGAACTGTGGTTGTGTGCTACATAATGCTGTATTGGGCAGTGATGGATTGTGTATATGATAGTAGTCCAGTAAGATTGTATTGTAGCTGAAAATTTCTTGTTACCTAGTGAGATTGTTGGCTTCAGAAGAGTTAGCACAGACTGAAGATCCCAGGTCCTGAGTTTAGTCTCCAGCATCACTGCCTCCCAAACGAAAGTCCAGGCCAGCACTTCAGTATGTGTTTATAATAACATTGGTGCTGATGGCTGTATAAAAGTATAAACTATAGCATTATAATGATATACCTAATATTTATTGGTTTTGAGACAGCCTTTGGCTGGCCTGCAGCTTCCTATCTAGTCCAGGATGGCCACAAAGTTCCTGCTATCTTTGTTCTGCATGCTGCGATTGTCGGTGTAACCTAGCAGGCTTGACTGTGAACACCGTTCCTGATAACTAACTATAATGAATGATAATATTGCTGTTGTATACTAACTGTACTATTTAAAATAAGCATCTTTTCATTATAGAAGTGTTTGTTATGGCGTTTCTACACTTACATTGGTTATTGTGGAGTACATTACTTCTATTTAAAAGTTGCTGTATGCTGGGATGGCAGCCGCTCTTGTATTTACTATGTCTTTTGACTGGATTATTTTCTTCTGCATTTGATCTAATCTGGCTTTGCCATTTTTCTGGCCTCTGAGTGTACAAAAGCCACCATTAATGTGTTAGGAAGAGACCATGTTGTTTGATCTGGAAACTGTATTAACAGTGATCAAGGACCCTGCAGGTAGACAGCATCCATGATGGTTGTTCCCTCTGCCAGGCTTGCATTCTGTCAGCTTTGATGGTGAGAAGAGAATGAAGTGATTATGAATGCTTTGCAGAGACTCAAAACTGGTCAAAGTGCTGAGAGCAGGTGACTGTTGGATGCCCAGTTCACAATACACATCTGTATCGCCTCCTCCAGGGCTCAGAGGCCATCACGGGCTAGGAGGCAGAAGGCGGAAGAGCTGGAACATCAGAAAGAGGGCTGTGAAACAGTCCATGCTGGCTTTTGTACCCATGAATTCACAACAGCAGCGACTGTCTATGAAAGATCTCACTAGCATTCTGACATAGTGACGAAGGGGATTGTAAGGCCTGCCCCTCCCTGGAGAGCCATAGGCAGTTCCTCAGAGAGGGGTACCATACTACTTAGTGGTATATACACTGGCATAACTTCCATCTATGCTCATGTAGACAACCCTAATTAAGTGCAGAGGGCTGCCTACACATGCACACTCTCATGCACACAGGGATGGAATGATTGCAAAGAAGGAAAGTGAGGAGAATATGATCAAAGTAAAGTACAGGGTCAGGAGAGAGAGAAATTATGAAAGAATAAATAAACTTTAAATAGAGAGCTCAGCATTATTAGGGGCAATGAGAGTAACAGACACTGACAGACTGGGGGGAGATGACTGGAGTCTGAGTGCTGACGTGTGCTAAGACTGGTAGAGTTATGTCATTGAAGCCCTCCGCTACCAGAACCTTGCTTGGGTCTCACCAAAGCATGTTAAATGGCATCTAGATTTACCAAGGGTGGGGAAGTTGTGAAAGTCAGCATGGCTGAGGTGGAGCTGGCAAACGCCTTAACCCGAGGTGTGGGTGAGGGCAACGCTCAGCCACAGAGGATGTTCTTGATGGATGGATAGATATGGAGTAACTGGAACTCGATCAGAAATGCACAGTCAAAGAAGAAGCAAGAGTAAGGAAGTTCTGGAGGAAAAGGAACCCCCAAATTCATGATGAGGCTGTTATCGCAGAAGCTTCCACAGACCCCAGCAAGTTCAGTTTACCCCAGTGCCAAGAGGAAGTGTTCTGAGGCCCTTTCTATTGATACATCTATGGCAGACCGAGCCGGCCACTCTGAGTACCTGGGGCTGAACAGCTCTCCAGGAGCTGTGTGCAGGGCCTGGGAGTAATCCCAGAAAACACTGTTCCGTTCCAGAGGGGAGGATGGCGGTGGGGACTGCGATACCGAAGATCCTGATCCAGAGTTAGCCTGCGATAACATGCTTACGTCTTTAGTTCTGAAAAGTTTAAAATAGAATTAGAAAATGGAAAAAGCTTGAAGAGTAAGGAAGAAAATTATAGTATATTGTAGTTTTAGCTCTGATTGCAAGTCAAAATATAAACTTATAAAATAAAATTTTATAGCAGCTAAGATTAATTTACTAAGAAAATTTTTTTATGAGTTTAGTGCAGCCCATGCAACAGTTCTCTAGACACACACAGATGCCCAGCACAGCCCTGAGCCCAGGCTGACTCACTGAGCATAGCTTCCAGTCCTCAAGGCCCTGTTCATAATAAATGTACGTTTCTCTACAATTACTATGCATAGATATAGATATGTTTACAGATATAGATATGTTAAATATTTATGTGCCGGGCTATTATTAACCACAGTGTTCAGAATAGTACCATGCTGCTCAGCTTTATGCCTTTGGGGCAGTGGGCAAGATTGTACAACCTAGGTATAAAGTGGCCACATTGTAAGGCATGTATGAATAATTCTAATGTTGGTACAGTGAAATCAAAAGATATCTGAGCATGTATCCCTGTCTTTAAACAAAACATGACTGTAGGGTCTTTGCCCTAAATATTTGCATTTCTGGCACTTTTTTTTTCTGAGAGAGGGACTCATATTATAGCAATATTTTACTAAGTGACTCATTTTCTCTATTCTGCAGTGAGTGATGAGAGTCACAGAGGTAATCCTGTTACACTTTTTACTGTTTCAGCACCTCCCTGTTGGAATGAATGACAAAGCTGACCTACCTGCTTCTCTTATGTGGTGGCTGGTGGTGTAAGAAACCAGGCAGGAGCCCGACAAACCTGTCTTCTGTTAATGTTTCACTTGTTGTCCCTAGTGCCAGGGTTTGACAGAGTGTAAGCTCTCCCAGACTCACAAAATGTGAGCTCACTAAAAGTTACAGGTATTTATAGGGCCGCTAGTTTAAAATCTGCCAACAGAATTTTCTGTGCAACTATTAGACTAATTTGTCATTTATTTGGACATCTTTAATTGCAGAGTCAGGTCATTTTCTTACTTTTATGACTCTTGCCATTTTCCAGCCTTGCTGTGGTGCAATCATTAATAATTGATAACTCTGATTAATCATTAAGAATTAATAAGAGACTCCACCACCAGACTGTTCTGTCATGTCTGAGCATCCAGCAGCAATTAAGCAAGTTTCACTCAAATCTTACAGGTTTTGTTTTTCCTTCTCTCCCTCTCTCCCTCCCTTCCTACTTCATTAGAGAAGACAGCTGCCAAGATAATATTTTGTTTTGACAAATACAGGTTTTACTGCACTATCATAAGTTCTCTGATTATAAAATCTGGTCATGTGAAATGGAATTTTCAGATATCTAAGGTTTTTGGCTGCTATTGTTTTCACTGAAGGCTTGTGCATGCACATGTGGCAGAACACTGGAAGTAAGGAAAGAGGGAGGGAGAGAGGGAGGATAGGGAAGGGAGGGAGGAAAGAAGGAGGGAGAGAGGGAGGATAGGGAAGGGAGGGAGGAAAGAAGGAGGGAGAGAGGGAGGATAGGGAAGGGAAGGGAGGAAAGAGGGAGGGAGAGAGGGAGGATAGGGAAGGGAGGGAGGAAAGAAGGAGGGAGAGAGGGAGGATAGGGAAGGGAAGGGAGGAAAGAGGGAGGATAGGGAAGGGAGGGAGGAAAGAAGGAGGGAGAGAGGGAGGATAGGGAAGGGAGGGAGGAAAGAAGGAAGGGAGGGAGGAAAGAAGCAAGAAAGTTGTTTTGAAATGTCTACACTGTAAGGATTAGTCTTTGATATACAAAGTACTCAGTGCTATTTGCTACTGCTTTTTGATTTTTAATGACAAGGACCTTCAGGTTTTAAGTGTAAAATATGATATCTGAGAGGATTTGAAAGGTGGACTGCATAAAAGGCAGGAAAAGCAAGGCACCATTAGAGTAAAGAAATGATGTGGAAACATACTGTGAGTTGAATTCAGTAGCTCTGCCTGTCTCACTATCAATCTAACCTGCTTCAGTTTACTGTATTTCTCCCTTAGTATAGCATCTCTTTACAGACCAAGTAATGTCCTCCCAAACCTGGCTATCAGGGATTTTAACTGACACTAACACGTGGCCAACTAAGAAGCCTGTGTGCTGTTTAACCTGCATTACAAAATGAAGAATGCTAAGCTGTGGCCATTGTAAGATTGAAATGGTTATAGAAGTTTATTACATAGTTTCAAACTTTTGTTCTATCGCACATGCCCGAAATAGCTATTCCTTTGCATTGACTGAGATGTCAGAGAAACTTGGTGTAGGAGCCAAGTGTTACAGCACTTGTCATTATGTTGTTGGGGCAAACACTTTGTAAAGTCTCTTGCTGTGGATGACCTTGAGTGAGTTGCTGTTTGTTTATTTTAGTTTGTAGTAGTGTGGGGGTTAAACACTTGATTTAAAACAGTCTGGTTGAAGACTGTATGAATGATACACAGACTGAACCAGGCTAGAGGTTGCCAGGTGTAGATACAAGTTTAATAAACCGGTGATGATCTTCCTCCCCTTCCTTCCCCTTCTCCTTCCCCTTCTCCTTCCCCTTCTCCTTCCTCCCCTTCCTCCCCTTCTTCCCCCTCCTCCCTCTCCTCTCTCTCCTCCCCCTCTTCCCCTTCCTCCCCTTCCTCTTCTTCCCCTTCCCCTTCCTTTCCCCTTCCCCTTCCTTTCCCCTTCCCCTTCCTTTCCCCTTCCCCTCTTCCTCCTTCTCCTCCCCCTTCTTCTATAACAGACTGATTTGTGAATTTCATTTTGCTTGTAAACACAAAGATGTTTTGAGCATTACTTTGGTTACACTGAATAACAACACTGATCTGTCTTTAAAACTCTCTTTAGTGCCCCAGGTTCTTCAGAGCTGCACAGCGTTCATCGAGAGGTATGGCATTGTGGATGGGATATATCGTCTCTCTGGCGTTGCCTCCAATATCCAGAGACTTCGGTAAAACTCTATAGCACCTTCTTTTTTATCCTTATTTAACTAACTCAGCAAATTAAACTTATTTCAAAAACAGCAACTATGATAACCATGGTTATTAGTAACATGTTTGAGATAGAACTAGGAAAGAATACCACGTTATTCTCCTCCTAAATGACATTTCATTATCTGCAGTGTCCCAGAGCCATGCTTGCTGACTTCCTCAGTAGTATTTTATCTCTTTGAAGTGTTGGAGGAAGGCCAGTGGGATGGCTTAGCAGGTAAAGGCAATGCCAAGTCCTGTGACCCAGGTTCCAACCTGGAGCCCACACAGTAGAAGGAGAGAACACACTTCCAAATTGTGTTCTGTCCTGCGTGCATGTGCCTTGGCAAGTGTGTCAAAGTCCAAAAGTAATATAGGAAATATAATGATGTGACTAAAGTAGAAAGTCACTGAAGTAAACCTTTAGGGCTAAAGACTTTTCTGTTATAATATTGAATGGATATCTGACAAAAGATGGCCTCTCATTTGTTTAAGTCCAAATATTGGTTTGTTATATGTAATACTTTGAAGGAAGCAGCAGCTCTGAAGTAGAGGGGAACATTTTGGGCTTCTGCTTTTTGTTCTGTGGTGTATATTTTCTTCTCTTCACTAAAGTAATTGTCTTTGTCTTCTGTCTTGGTTAGTCATGAATTTGATTCTGAGCATGTCCCCGACCTGACAAAAGAACCTTATGTTCAAGACATCCATTCTGTGGGCTCCCTCTGTAAGCTGTACTTCCGAGAACTCCCAAACCCTCTGCTCACCTACCAGCTATACGAGAAGTTCTCTGTGAGTACCAGAGGGTGGGATAGATCCTCCCTCTCAAGGTCTCCGTGGAGTTTTGTTGTGTGTTTATTCCTAATGTGTTGTGGTTTAATTTCATTCGAGAATTAGTTCTGTGCTGACAAAAGACTCCCTGAACAACAGCAGTTAAGTGGTCTGGGTCTTTGAAGCTTTCAAATTGTTGTTCTCTTCCTTCTGGCATTGAGCCACTAACTCAGCATGCATGGCATTGAATACCAGCATGTCTTTTAACAGTGGCAAGTGAGCACCACAGCGTGTGGGGACAGTGTGCCTTCTTGATGCTTCGCTTTGCCCCAGTGAGACTGCAAGTCAGGAACTCCCATTTGGACTAGCAGAGCTCACTGCTGTGGTGGGTTGTATCTGTTACAGGATGCTGTTTCAGCAGCAACGGATGAAGAACGGTTGATAAAAATCCATGATGTCATCCAGCAACTCCCCCCACCACACTATAGGTAAGTCATGACTTGGCAGATAGATAGTAGCAGCCGAAGCTGAGGTTTATATTAGGCACAGCTGGGTCTTTATGGCTCATATGTGAATGATTGTTTTTAATAATAGAATGTATAGTACTGTCTTTTGGTCACTGTCTTTTATTGGTTTTAATCTCTGTGTAGTTAGGGTTTCAGAAGTGTTGTAGATGACTGATGGATTGTGTGTGTGTGTGTGTGTGTGTTTAGTTTGTCTGTCTACATATCTGATTGTGTAGTTTAAGTTGATTACTTTATTTGCAAAGATATTCTGCTCAGTTATTTAATCTCAGTGTACACAAGGTTGTTTAGATAAATATGATGAACAAAGACGTTGCACCTGAGTGGGCTTTTCACTATGAAAGCAGATCAGCTGCCAGGTACTGTTTCTACTGCTCCTGGAGTTGCGCAGGCCAGCTTTAGGTTTGTTAATGCCTTGGTTTTATGCTTTTAAATTAGTGTTCAGGCTCTTTCCTGTTGTCTGTCAGAAATGTACAAGCCAGTGACCTTCACACTGCTGTACAGTGTCTGTTTCAGTTAGCATGTTGTATTTCATTTTCTAGAACCCTGGAGTTCCTGATGAGACACCTGTCTCTTCTAGCAGACTATTGCTCCATCACAAATATGCATGCGAAAAACCTTGCCATTGTGTGGGCACCAAACCTGCTGAGGTAATTTGTATTTGATTTATGAACTTTAAGGAATGCATTTTCTTGAATTAAAAAGAAAGCCTTGCATCATTTTTCATCAAGAAAAAAATTAGCAAGTAAAACAAACTCTTATTGTATTAACATCTCCCTAAAGCAGCCATCTAGGTATTATTAGCTAAGGGGCTGTAAAAGTACGATTTCTTCTGTGGGTATCTTTGTAGCTTCTGTGCTACAGAATTGCACGTTAGGAGATCTCTCACAACTCTGGTGGTCCTGTCATTCACCCCACAGATCAAAGCAGATAGAGTCAGCTTGCTTCAGTGGGACAGCAGCTTTCATGGAAGTGAGGATTCAGTCTGTGGTTGTTGAATTCATTCTCAATCATGTGGATGTGCTCTTCAGTGGCAAAATCAGCGCTGTCATGCAGGAAGGAGCAGGTACGGCTCCGATGGCTTTTCCTTGTCACCAGGAACAGGTTCCTAGAGGGATGGAGGACTTTGCAATTATTATTTCACCTAATACTATGTGAAAGTGGTAGAAGACAGCTAAGTCAAGTCTGTTAGAAACTCAATGAATTGACAGTTACTTGATGTGCCTATATAGTGGGTACTACATATCAGATTGTTTTGGTATCAATTTATTACACATTAAAGATATCGTGCCTTAGGGCTGGAGAGATGCTTCAGCAGCTGAGAACACTGACTTCTCTTCCAGAGTGCTCAAGTTCTGTTTCCAGCACCCACATAATGGCTCACAACCATTGGCAACTCCACCCAGTTCCAGGGGAACCAGTGCCTCCTTGCCGCTTCCACAGGAATGCGTGCAAGTAGAGCACAGACACAGGCATACATACACCCATACAAAAAATAATGAAAAGGATTTAAAATTTTTTTTGCCTCCATTATTAGTATATATAAAGGTATGGGATAAAGCAGAAAGAGAAAAACATGCTTCTAAAACTAAAAACATCTGAGTGATCACCTTTATCTGGTACCTTTTAAGAAGCTAAATTAGATTGTTGCAGAATCTCACTGTGCTCTGAAATGTCATTAAATATAAAACACTGTGATATTTATTATTGAAAAACCTTGAAGAGTTGAAACACATCACTAAGTAGAGAGTGAAGGTGGATGGACAAACTGATACACACATGCAATGCTGACATCATTCCTTTTCCTTCTGAAGCTTCTCTGTCAAGGCCCAAGTCCCTGCTGGTCTCGTCTCCATCTACCAAGCTGCTGACATTGGAGGAAGCCCAGGCAAGGACGCAGGCTCAGGTCAGTTCTCCTATTGTGACGGAAAATAAGTACATCGAAGTCGGAGAAGGGCCTGCTGCGCTGCAAGGGAAGTTTCACACCGTCATTGAGTTCCCACTTGAAAGGTAACATACCTGAGTCCTGTTTTAAAATATGCTTTCACAGCTTCAGATAATAGAATGCTTTAAAAATTTCTATTTTATTAAAATTGGGGCAGTTGTAGAAAAATACTTAATTGAATATAGACCCTGAACCCTTTATAAGGACCAATAAAAATTATTCTTGTAAGACTTAATAACAGTATACTTGAAAAAAAGTTAGTTGTACAAGAAAAATTGCTAGTATAAATGATACATATTAATTGTATGAGGTTGGCTTTTCTCTTTGAGAAATGTAGACATAAGTTATGCTGAAATAGCTTATTCAGAAAGTAATGTCCTCTGAGAGTCTCCACCCAGCAGCCAATGGAAAGAGATGCAGAGACTCACACCCAAACATTCGATGGAGCTCAGGGTGTCTTATAGAAGAGTTGGGAGAGTTGAGGGACCTGAAAAGGACAGGGACTCCACAGGAAGACAAACAGAGTCAATTAGTCTGGATCTTTAAGGTGCCTGAATCACCATCCAAAGAGAGAGCCTGGGCTGGCTCTAGGCCCCCTGCACATATGTAGCAGAGGAGCAGCTTGGTCTTCATGGGGGTCCCCAACAACTGGAATAGGGTTGTCCCTGAGCCTGTTGCCTGCCTGCTTGTGGATCCTCCTCACCTAAATGGACTTCCTTGTTTGGCCTCAGTGGGAGAGGATGCACCTAGACCACAGGGACTTGATTTAAGGAGGAACTAGGGAAATGGGGGTGACACCCAGTAGGAGGCTTCCCCTTCTCTTTTGAGAAGGGGATGGTGGAATGGGGGGAGGACTTGCATGAGGGAGTACTGGGAGGAGGAAAGGGCTGATGTTGGGTTGTAAAGTGAATAAATAACTTTTTAAGAAAGAAATGGCAACAGGCAAGAACCAAAAAAAAAAAAAAGAAAAGAAAAGAAAAAAGAAAAAGAAAGTAATGAATGCTTAGTGACTTCTCTGACACTGGTTCTTGACCAGCAAGAGAATCACTGGTAACTGAGACATGCAAACCCTCCTGCCCCAGCCCAGTCCCACCTGGTCAGGAACTGGAGCGTCCAGTGCACCCTGATAAGTGCAGAAGTTGTCATGATCCCAGAGAAGCTGCAAGCAGGACTCATACAAACTTGCATGAGGCTTTTGTTTCACTACAGTTTTTGGTTGTCACTTGGTTTCAGGGACTTGAGCGCTATGACACGCACTGCAGTGTGTCCTGCCGGTGTCCCTCTGAGGTCTTACCCTCACTGCTTCTCTAAGGAAATGCTAGTAAAGGGTGTGACTCCCTTGCGAGGGCTGTAGGAAGACAGATATATGTGCAAGTTAGTTTGGATGTTCCTGCTGCTCTCCTGGCTGTGCCCATGAACATAAGGCTCTTGTTTCCTTAGGTAATGTAACACTAGCAAACCTCAGAATTTCCCTTTTTTCATTTTTGGGTATCCTTTACCTTCATTTTTTTTCTGTGACTAAAGAACCAGAAGTTGGCACATGTCTTTATCATTTCTAAGTTGGTCCTCAGCACCTTGCTTTCATATTTTAGCCCCTGTTTTACAAAGAACAAATGTCTTTAAGTAGAGATTCAAAAAGTAGACATTAGGATGTAGACAGGCTTGGGTTTCATGAAATCCTGATGCCCTCATACACTTTCACAGGATTAGGAAAGTAGTTGAACTTCTTAGGTCTTCATTTCATCAGCTTCTTGTGTGGTTATCTGGTTTTAAAGGACATCTAACTATACACAGGTAGCTGGCTCTTAGTCTGGATTCCTGCCATCCCTCTGTCCCCACTCTCTCCTCGCCTCAGCTGTCCTATACTGTCTTCTTTGTGGAGGCTTATTATCAATGTCTTCTTTGCACTTTTTTTCATCCTGAGGTGCACGTGGTCTTTGAAGCTATAGTTCTTGTTGCTCCCCACATTAGCTCCCATGCCTTGCAGAGCTGCATGGAAGGCTCCTATGTGGCTCCCATTGTGCCTCTCCAGGCTGTTACATTCTTTCTATTGTTTGTTCATTTCTTGTTCTGTAGGAAGGGATAGAGCCTTGGTTATCTTAGTACTGATAAACTACTTTTTGTTTCATAGAAAGAGGCCTCAGAATAAGATGAAAAAATCTCCCGTTGGCAGCTGGCGTTCCTTTTTCAATTTGGGGAAGTCCTCTTCTGTCTCCAAACGCAAGTTGCAGCGTAATGAAAGTGAGCCCTCAGAAATGAAAGCCATGGCTTTGAAAGGTAAGCACTGAGCTGCCCTGTTCTGGGTAGCAGACTGCCTGGTGGCTTCTGGCACCTACCACTGTGCTCACAGCCAACTTCTCTGGGTGTACCTTCCCGTTGCCATCATGACACACCTCACTGTAAAGCATGCATAGTTGTGTGGCCCAGCTTGGTTGTCTGCATGTGTGATTGCAGCTCGTAAGATAGTATCAGTTACGTAGAGAAGAACTCCGTTTCTTAAAAAAACTGTGTAGATGTTACACACACACACACACACACACACACACACACACACACACACACACACACACACCAGTAGTGCATTTGTGTCATTGCTTCTCTAGGGTAACATAGCTTGTATAGTGCTGGTAATAATTCTCCTGTGTTATGTACTTGTTTTGATCTTTAGTTTCACATATTTAAAATTGACAAGTCTGTGTTTGAGCATACTTTTCAAGTTTATAACTAGTTTCACCCATGTCATTCTCCTACGTGACTAGCCTATGGAGTACTGTGTTCCATCAGACAGATCTATGACTGTTAAGCAAATTACTCTTTAAAATTGATTTTAAAACTCGTGCTCTGATACGAACATGTTCTTAAACTAGAAAACCTAGTAGCATTTTTCTCTTAGGGACCATTAGAAGTAATGCTCAGGTCATTTACATCATACCGTTTACAACCAATTTATTACCTAATTGTTAGATATGTTGGCTCTGCAGAAAGAAAATTAAGGTAGTGCCCTGCCTTCAGAGTTTAACTAGAGAGCCTTCTATATGAGAAAACGACTCCCAGTATGCAGTTACAGCTGAGGGAGAATTTTATGCCTAGCATCTTTGGCTGGCATTGTCAGCTCTTATGGTGGTAGGATGATGGTCAAGAATGTTAACTGTATTTTAGAAAATTAATATTTTGCTGGGCAATGGTGGCCCACACCTTTAATTCCAGCACTTGGGAGGCAGAGGCAAGTGGATTTCTGAGTAGGCCAGCCTGGTCTACAAAGTGAGTTCCAGGACAGCCAGGGCTACACAGAGAAACCCTGTCTCAAACCCCCCTCTCCCCCCCAAAAAAACTTAATATTTTATGTGTATGGATGCCTTGTTTGCATTTTTTTTTTTACCTTTTTTTTCCGAGACAGGATTTCTCTGTGTAGCCCTGGCTGTCCTGGAACTCACTTTATAGACCAGGCTGGCCTACTCAGAAATCCGCCTGCCTCTGCCTCCCGACTGCTGGGATTAAAGGCTTGTGCCACCACGCCCGGCCCTTGTTTGCATTTGTGTGTGTACACTCCATGTGCCTGGTGCTCATGGAGGCCAGAGGAGAGCCATGGATTCCCTGGAACTGAAGTTATAGTGGCTGTGAGCTGCCTGCCATGTGGGGGCTGGGAATCAACCCCAGGTCCTCTGAAGAGCATCAGTGCTCTTAACCACTAAGCATGCTCTCCAGCACCAGGAAAGAGAACTTTCAACTTGGGAGTTGAAGAAGGTACAGTTCACCTGATCTTTAAGGCGACTGAGAGTCCTTTCTCAGGAGATGAGAGCAGGCTGGGGAGAGGAACAACTTGGAGAAGAGATTTGTAAAGAACTCAGAGAAATTGTTGTCAAGAGAGGAGAGCAGGAAGGTACGGTTAGGAAGGTCACAGAGAGCATAAGAAACAGAGCTCAGAGTATCTGCAGTTTGTTGTGCTTGCTATCAACAGGTCAGAAAGACATGGAACTTTAGCAGGTAAGATTAATGTATACAATAAAAATAACCAGTATTCCTGGGGCTGCTGTTACTAATTACTACAAATTGAAACTGGAAGCACAAATGTGTATGGAAACAGTTTGACAGATGTCACCTCGCCTGTGGTCACTTGAAGTTCTTAGGGAAGACACCCTCCTGTCTCTTCTATCCCCTTACGGCTCCCAGCATCTCTTGCCTTTTTTTTAATTATTATTACGTATTTTCTTCAATTACATTTCCAATGCTATCCCAAAAGTCCCCCCCTACTCCCCCCCCAACTCCCCTACCCACCCATTCCCATTTTTTGGCCCTGGCATTCCCCTGTACTGGGGCATATAAAGTTTGCGTGTCCAATGGGCTTCTCTTTCCAGTGATGGCTGACTAGGCCATCTTTTGATACATATGCAGCTAGAGACAAGAGCTCTGGGGTACTGGTTAGTTCATAATGTTGTTCCACCGATAGGGTTGCAGATCTCTTTAGCTCCTTGGATACTTTCTCTAGCTCCTCCATTGGGGGCCCTGTGATCCATCCAATAGTTGACTGTGAGCATCCACTTCTGTGTTTGCTAGGCCCCGTCCTAGTCTCACAAGGGACAGCTATATCACGGTCCTTGCAACAAAGGCTTGCTAGTGTATGCAATGGTGTCATCGTTTGGAGGCTAAATGGACCATCTAGAGACTGCCATATCCAGGGATCCATCCCATAATTAGCCTCCAAACTATGACATCTCTTGCCTTTAAGTAGCACAACTCCATGTTTTCATGGGGCCTTCTTCTCTATGTCTCTTTGTCTTTTATTTTCACCCTCCTTGAAGAAAGGAGCCACTGTAAGATGTCATCAGAGGGGCTGGAGGAGTGGCTCAGTGGCTGAAAGCTCTTCTTTTCTTTCCTTTCCTTTCCTTTCCTCTTCTCTTCTCTTCTCTTCTCTTCTCTTCTCTTCTCTTCTCTTCTCTTCTCTTCTCTTCTCTTCTCTTCTCTTCTTTCTTTTTTTTTTTTGGGGGGGGTTTGTTTTTTGAGACAGGGTTTCTTTCTGTAGCCCTGGCTGTCCTGGAACTCGGAAATCCACCTGCCTCTGCCTCCCGAGTGCTGGGATTAAAGGTGTGCGCCACCACGCCCGGCTGAAAGCTCTTCTAAAGGACTGAGTTTGCTTCCTAGCAGCAGAGACTCCTCCGAGGGATCCCTTACCCTCTCTGGCCTCCTCGGTCCCTGGCATACACGTGGGGCATACTCACATGAACATGTGCATACGAGTAAAAATAAGAGTTGTAAAGACATCACCCAAGGTTACCAAGTTGGTCTTTTGGAAACTTATAAGAAGAGAATCTTTTAGTTCACCTTTGGGCTCAAGTTCGTAGGCTTTGGAAAGTTGTTTGTTTTATTTTTTTTCCCCACACTGGAAACAGAATGATGCAGCACATTCCATACTGGGATAGTAAGCTGAATATGACTGCGAAATGGACAGCTCATCACACTTGGAGATTCAAGTGTTGCTAGGGAAAGTCCAGACCCTTTAACTGTATAGTCCTTAACAATCAATCACAGGCTTTACACTGCTTGGTTTTTATTATTTAGGTGGCAGGGCAGAAGGAACCCTCCGCTCAGCTAAAAGTGAAGAGTCCCTTACTTCTCTCCATGCAGTTGACGGTAAGACTAAAGTGTCCTCGGATGGATTACATAAAACACACAGAGGCAGCAATGTTATGAATATATACTTAGCAAGAAGGCTGTGAAATATCACTTCCAGTACTATTAGCATTAAGTATGGTTCAGTTAAAACTCATGGATATTTTAATATGGTGTGGTATTTTGGCAACAAATACTGTTTATGTAAAATGGCTGAAATGTTTCAAAGCAAACATTTATATTTGTCAGTGCTTAAAAGTGAGTGTCACTGTTTCCTTTAGATTTGGTAACTGGAGCAGCTTTGAGACTCATTTGTTAATGATGGGTGGTCTTCAAGGGTCATTAGTAGTTGGACCTGGCACCTTAAAGTGAGTCTGCCTCCAAAGGACCAACATCACCTGGCAGATACTGGAGGGAGGTGTGGTTACAGCTTAAGTTAAAATTCAGAATCAGACTTTATGAAAGCAAGTGTTGTGCTAAGCTGTGCCACTTGGATTTGCTTGGAAAGTGAAAAGCCTGTTTTCATTGGAAAAGAAGGAAGGATTTTAAGTGTGTGAATAGAGTGCTTTATTAAATGTGTGTAAATACTTTTTAATTAGGAAGAAGTATCATTTCTTCTTGTCTGGGGTACCATAAGGATATTTCCCCATAATAAACAACCTTTTGTTACTATTTGATACCCAAGGTGCTACTTTCAGTGATGACTTCTACCTTGCAAGTCAAATATGAGACCAGTGATAAAATAAGACACAAAGAAAGTAGGAACATTTGCCCAAAGTCATAGCAGTTGTCAATGTTGAGTTTGGCATACAATCCAAGAGTCTCTTGCCATTTTCTTACCCAGGCTGTGGATCAGCTGTAGTTCATGTGCTTTTTAATTAGTGTTTTATTTAGAAGTTCTTTTGCCACAAATGTAACTGATGTTTGTACACCCAGAGACAGTTCATGGGACGAGAGATTGAAGTTGCATGATTCCTGCTGTACTAGATAGGTGACTAGTGGTGGTGCTGTGTCCTGTGACAGCCATGCTCTGACATTGCTGTCCATTTTTACCAGGTGATTCCAAGTTGTTCCGACCTAGAAGACCCAGATCCAGCAGCGATGCGCTCTCTGCCTCTTTCAATGGCGACGTGCTGGGGAACCGGTGCAATTCCTATGACAATCTGCCCCACGACAACGAGAGTGAAGAGGAAGTGGGGCTGCTCCACATTCCAGCTCTTGTGTCTCCTCATTCGGCTGAGGATGTTGACTTGAGTCCACCAGACATCGGAGTGGCCAGTCTGGACTTTGATCCCATGTCATTTCAATGTAGTCCTCCAAAAGCTGAGTCAGAGTGTCTGGAGAGTGGTGCTTCCTTTCTGGATTCATTAGGTTATACCAGGGATAAACTGAGTCCCAGTAAGAAGGATGCAGAAGCAGGTGGTAGCCAGTCACAGACTCCAGGAAGCACCGCAAGTTCCGAACCTGTATCTCCAGTCCAGGAGAAACTGAGTCCGTTTTTCACCCTGGACTTGAGCCCCACTGACGACAAGTCTTCTAAGCCATCTTCATTTACAGAAAAGGTTGTTTATGCTTTCTCTCCGAAGATTGGGCGGAAGCTAAGCAAATCTCCTTCCATGAACATATCTGAGCCTATTTCAGTGACTCTCCCACCTCGGGTATCAGAAGTCATCGGTACGGTCTCCAATACTGTAGCTCAGAATGCATCACCTACATCTTGGGACAAAAGTGTGGAAGAAAGAGATGTCATAAATAGATCCCCCACCCAGCTGCAGCTAGGAAAGATGAAAGCAGGTGAGAGAGAGGCACAGGAGACCTGTGAACCAGAAGCACAGCCCCTGGAACAGGGGGCAGCTGAAGAAGTAGAGTTGCCAGGGACAGAGGAGCGGCCTGTCCTGAGCAGTCAGAGCAAGGCTGTACCGTCTGGACAGAGTCAGACAGGTACTGTTTGTTCTCCTCCGTTCCTTCTCTAAGCTAAAAGGGGTCTTCCGTCCTGTGTGCCATCTGTGCCTTTTAAGAGAGCCTTCTCCACAGCTAGGCTAGAATCAAAGAATGTTTTTCTGAATGGTGCTGAGGGCTCAAAGCCCTAAACTAAAATGAAGCAAACAAAACTCCCCAAAGGGCCCATGGTCCTGCTGCGAGCCTTCACAAAGGACCCCTTAAGTCTCTGGACAGTCAGGATTCATGGATAATTTTTGCACAACTGTGTAGCTCTTGATTCTGTTTTCTCTTCTAATGCATATTCTATTCTAGCCTTACAAGTTGACAAGCCAGTGTAGCAGTACCATCACAGTCTGAGCACTGGAAGCTTGTGCTCTAAGTGACCTTTTCTAAGTCAGTGGAGGCCTGCTTCCCTCCACCCTCTGTAGCAGTTCAAGAGGACTGGCAGCCTTTAACACTGTGGTAGTTTCCCTTTCAACCAGATGTGGTTTCAGCAGCATTTGCATGTGGGATAGAAGATCATGGATTGCAATTTTGAAATATGGAAGGCATATTTTTATGTTTTTAGTGATCACATGGGGAGTGTTTGGCTTTCCGTATAGGGTAACATAAGCTACCTTTTCATTCTAATTTTTTTTCCCAATTTCCCACTAGGAGCAGTTACCCATGACCCCCCTCAGGATCCCGTTCCTGTCAGTTCAGTCTCTCTTATCCCACCACCACCGCCTCCGAAAAATGTCGCCCGAATGTTGGCACTAGCGTTAGCTGAGTCTGCACAGCAAGCCTCAAGTCAGACACTGAAGAGACCAGGGGCTTCCCAGGCTGGGTGCACTAGTTATGGAGACACGGCAGTCGTTCCATCTGAAGAGAAGCTGCCTAGTTCCTACTCTAGCCTTACTCTAGATAAAACCTGTTTCCAAACGGACCGGCCAGCAGAGCAGTTCCACCCGCAGATCAATGGACTCGGAAACTGTAACCAGCCTCTCCCTGAGGCAGCAGCTATGGGAGGTCCCACCCAGTCCAACACAACTGACTCTGGGGAGCAACTCCACCAAGTAGACTTAATAGGGAATTCGCTACATCGAAACCATATATCTGGGGATCCAGAAAAGGCTAGAAGCACTTCAGCTCCCTTAACAGACTCAGAGAAGTCTGATGATCATGGAAGTTTCCCTGAAGACCACGCTGGGAAGAGCAGCGTGTCCACTGTCTCCTTTTTGGAGCAGGACCAGTCTCCACTCCATTTCTCCTGTGGAGATCAGCCCCTCTCTTACCTTGGTACCAGTGTGGATAAACCCCACCATTCCTCAGAACTTACAGACAAATCTCCCATGCCTTCTACTTTGCCTAGGGACAAAGCCCACCACCCTCTCTCTGGGTCCCCTGAAGAGAATTCCAGCACAGCCACCATGGCTTACATGATGGCAACTCCAGCAAGAGCGGAACCGAGCAACAGCGAGGCCAGCAGGGTCCTGGCTGAGCAGCCCTCGGCTGCTGATTTTGTGGCTGCCACCCTTCAGCGCACGCACAGAACTAATCGGCCCCTCCCTCCACCTCCTTCCCAGAGGCCTGCAGAGCAGCCACCAGTTGTGGGGCAGGTACAAGAAGCACCAAGTATAGGATTAAATAATTCCCACAAGGTAAGCTAGAGAGGAAGTCAGTGAAGTAGTATACTTTTCCCAAGGTATGCCATTCGGTAGGATGTATTATCTTTTAGTCAGATGCGTGTCAGTCAGGTGGCAGATTTCCATGGAATCTGCCATTTGAAGCAGGCGGTCTCTGCCTGTGCCTGGCTATTGGCTTTGTGTAATGACAGAGCAGCCCCTGGTGACTGCAGCTTAACTATCCTTGCTGCTTCTCCTTCCTTCCTGAAGCACTGAGCTCTTTCACGGGGACACACTGACAGAATGAGGCAGAGGGAGCCCAGGGCTGCAGTAGTGATTGTCTTTTCCAGCTGCCTCACTGTTCAGGTGACTGAGAGTGAGTCATGTGACCACCTTGTGACTACCCAACCCTTGATGTCTGTATTGAAGGTACTTCATCTCCAGGGCTTTCAGAGGTCTAAGGAGTGATGATATCTGGAGTTCTTGTTATTTCCCTGCTGTGAGCAGCTGTGTTGCATAGTTCAAATGCCTGCGTTGGGGGGGTGGGAGTGCTAGATACAGAGTGCCAAAGAGTTTTCCTAATTCCTACAGGTTTTGTGGTAACCTTAACCAAAAGGAGTTAAAATTCTGGCCCTTCCTGGAGGGTACTAGCTGTAGAACTTACCTCTCAGGGACAACATATTTTATCTGTGGGCCCACTGACAGGATGGACAAAACGCAGAGGCAGTAAGCCCTCACATGCTGCCACTGCAGACAAGTCACTTTGAAACTCTTCCCTGTATCTGGAAGTTTAAAACTGCTTGCTACATGGAACTGAGTCACTCTGAAACTCCTGCCAGCTGATAAAATCAGCTGCTTTCATTAAATAAAATCTTCTTGGTGCTGAGACCAATAGGTAGGATGTTTATTTTTTTTAGGCCCAGCACTGGTTTTTTTGCCTAATCCTGTCATTGGTTCTGCACATTAAGATACCATTGTAGGCAGTCTCTCTTCACATTTCAACCCTAGCAGGAGTTAGCAAACACTACACATGTCTCCATAGGTAATAGCGTACTGTGTAGACACACACATACTCTTTTTTGGGGGGCTATGGGTCAGGTTCAGTGTAACTGAAGAGCTTGGACAAAGTTTGAGCTGTCACCCAAATAGCCTGGGTTTGCCCCTTATAAATGTATTAGCATTTAGCTTTGAGGGGTTGGTGTTAAACAACAGACTCTTAACATCGCTGTCTTCCCACAGGTCCAGGGAACGGCTCCAGCTCCCGAGAGGCCACCTGAGTCTCGGGCCATGGGTGACCCCGCACCCATCTTCCTCAGTGATGGCACTGCTGCTGCCCAGTGTCCCATGGGCGCCTCTGCTCCTCAGCCTGGACTGCCTGAGAAGGTTCGGGAAAGCAGCAGGGCTCCACCACTCCACTTACGTGCTGAGTCTTTTCCTGGCCATTCCTGTGGCTTTGCTGCCCCAGTTCCCCCAACACGGACAATGGAGAGCAAGATGGCTGCTGCCTTGCACTCCAGCGCTGCAGATGCCACCAGCAGTTCAAATTACCACTCCTTTGTCCCTTCGTCAGCCTCAGTGGATGATGTGATGCCCGTGCCACTCCCCGTCTCACAGCCTAAGCATGCTTCTCAGAAGATAGCCTATTCCTCCTTTGCTAGGCCTGATGTCACCGCAGAGCCCTTTGGTCCAGAAAACTGTTTGCATTTCAATATGACTCCAAACTGCCAGTTTCGCCCCCAGAGTGTTCCTCCACACCACAATAAGTTGGAGCCACATCAGGTATATGGTGCCCGGTCAGAGCCACCAGCCTCCATGGGTCCTCGTTATAACACCTATGTGGCGCCGGGAAGAAACATGTCTGGACACCACTCCAAGCCGTGTAGTCGGGTTGAGTATGTCTCTTCTCTGGGCTCCTCGGTTAGGAATCCTTGTTGCCCTGAAGACATTCTACCTTACCCTACCATCCGGAGGGTACAGTCCCTCCATGCACCCCCACCTTCCATGATCCGCTCTGTTCCCATTTCACGGACAGAAGTTCCCCCAGATGATGAACCAGCCTACTGCCCAAGACCAGTCTACCAGTATAAGCCATACCAGTCCTCCCAGGCCCGCTCAGACTATCACGTAACTCAGCTTCAGCCTTACTTTGAGAATGGACGGGTCCATTATCGCTATAGTCCGTACTCCAGCTCCTCCAGCTCCTATTACAGTCCTGAGGGGGCCTTGTGTGATGTCGATGCCTATGGCACAGTCCAGCTGCGGCCCCTCCACCGCCTGTCCAGTCGGGACTTTGCTTTCTACAATCCAAGGCTACAAGGAAAGAACGTGTACAACTATGCTGGTTTGCCTCCACGCCCACGGGCCAATGCAACTGGCTATTTCTCTGGTAATGACCATAATGTAGTCACTATGCCCCCCACTGCTGACGGAAAGCACACCTACACCTCATGGGACCTTGAGGACATGGAAAAATACCGCATGCAGTCCATCCGCCGAGAGAGCCGAGCACGGCAGAAGGTAAAAGGGCCTATCATGTCGCAGTATGACAACATGACACCAGCTGTGCAAGAAGACTTGGGAGGGATCTATGTCATCCATCTGCGCAGCAAATCAGATCCTGGGAAAACTGGACTTCTCTCTGTGGCAGAGGGGAAAGAGGGACGGCACCCAGCCAAGGCTGTCAGTCCTGAGGGGGACGAGCGTTTCTACAGGAAGCACCCAGAGTCCGAATTTGACAGAGCCCACCATCATGGAGGGTATGGCAGCACACAGGCAGAAAAGCCATCCCTCCCGCAGAAGCAAAGCAGCCTTAGGAACAGAAAGCTTCACGATATGGGTTGTAGCCTCCCAGAGCACAGGGCGCATCAGGAAGCAAGCCATAGGCAATTATGTGAATCAAAAAATGGACCACCTTATCCCCAGGGAGCTGGCCAGTTAGATTATGGGTCCAAAGGGATGCCAGACACTTCTGAGCCAAGCAACTACCATAACTCTGGGAAATATATGACATCAGGGCAGGGGTCTCTAACCCTGAACCACAAGGAAGTGAGGCTTCCCAAAGATCTGGACAGACCTCGAGCCAGGCAGCCACCTGGCCCTGAGAAACACTCCAGAGACTGCTACAAGGAGGAGGAACACTTCTCTCAGTCTATGGTCCCACCCCCCAAACCAGAGAGGAGTCACAGCCTAAAACTTCACCATACCCAGAACCTGGAGAGGGACCCCAGCGTGCTATACCAGTATCAGACACACAGCAAGCGCCAGAGCAGCATGACTGTTGTGTCCCAGTATGATAACCTGGAGGATTACCACTCCCTGCCCCAGCACCAGCGAGGAGGCTTTGGAGGGGCGGGCATGGGGGCCTATGTGCCCTCTGGCTTTGTCCATCCACAGAGCAGGACATACGCCACAGCATTGGGTCAGGGGGCCTTCCTGCCCACAGAGTTGTCCTTGCCACATCCCGACACGCAGATCCATGCAGAATGAGCCCCGGGAGCAATAGAGTTGAAGCAGCCTCTGCTGGACAGTGGACTGTTCTATTTTTTTTCCAATAACCAAAAAGATTTAAGAAAGAAAAAAAAGCTACAAACCCCTTGGCCACATGAAAGAAGTATAATAAAAGCAAATCACCACCTTCCCCTCCCACTCATTACCGCCTTATCCATCACAGGCTGTGCTGTTTGTCCTTACAGAGAGCTGGATGATGTAAAGTGCTGTGCTGAAAGCCTAGTAAAGAAGTTCTCGCCGGCCGTAGACCCTACTTGCTCTATAGGGCTGATCTCTAGGACCCCAAGGACTGCCTTTAACCCACTGAATTTAACTTTGCCCTTCCTTCTTAGCACTTGCAACCTAGCTCAGAGCAGTTTGCCTCTATTTCCTGGTGGGCTTCCGCATTTCTTGTTGTGTTCCCACTCCCCTGTCCAGGGCCGTGTAGCCTGCCCAGGTGGACTCTCCACTCTTTTCTGCTTTCATTATCCCTCTCCACAAAGGAGTCTAGTATTCTAAATTAGAGAGGAGAAAAACTCCCTGATCCTTGAGCTACGTCACTTAGACTGCTAGTGGATTAAAAGGTAAAGGAATTAGGATTTTCAGCATTTAGTGCCACATCACTGTAAGTAGCAGGTCCAATGTGAGCCATATTCCGCACTGTCAATAATTGTTCTCTTGACAGGGTGGGAGCTCCTAAGGAGCTTTCTTTGAAAGATGAAGTTCATATGTATTGTCAGTGAACTCTGCTAACATAGAGCATCAGTAGTGCTTCCAGTGTGCTACCAGCCTGCATGGCCCACAACAAGATCCGCACACTTTAGTGCCAGTACAGAATCATCCACAGTGTTCTCCTTAAGAAAGGACAGCGTGTC
Organism: Mus musculus; assembly: GCF_000001635.26. Lineage (NCBI taxonomy): Eukaryota > Metazoa > Chordata > Mammalia > Rodentia > Muridae > Mus > Mus musculus. Next base: position 32,262,024 of record NC_000075.6, read on the forward strand.
TAACTACAGAAATCCGTTTTCTAGGGATAGAAATGTACACACTATTATGTTTCTGACCTAGAGTACAGATCCCCTGGGAATTTGTAGGATCCCTAGAAGTTGTCTGTTAGGCAACTGTACATTGTTCGTTGTTCCTCAGTACACAGTCCGTCTCATCCACTGGCATTCTGGGGGTCGCGTGGTTTGGCTCCCCTCATTGTGCGGTCACAGGCTTGCTGCATTTGTCACCGACACCAGCATTTCAGAATAGTTCTTTCTAACTCTCTAGACGTGTTAAACATGTGAATGCCCAGGACTTTGTTTTGAAAGTTGCATTCCTTACTGGGTTTGGGATGTGGCACCTCTGGCCCAGCTTCCCTCTGGTTTTCTCGGCCCATCTCACCCTAGACAGTGGAGACTGGTCAGGCAGTCCTGTGTTTAGATTGAGTTAGATTGGCATTTCATTCCATAAATCATGATGATACTTGAGTTTTGTACATTTGTATCTTTTAAATACTCCGTAGGAGACACAGGAGATTTCATTCCATTTACTGGATGGTTGCTGCTCTGGCTTTTTTGGATTAGAGTATCTTTTATTTAGAGCAAAGGAAGAAATCTTTCAAGAGGCTAAAGTCCTGCTGCTGTGACTGCTGTGAATTTGTGAAAGATTAGGTTTATGGCAGTCTTTGTAATTAAATCATATAGTTGCATTTTAAGGTTATATATTTAGAATTAAAGTTTTAAGAACATGCTCATATTTGGAGATAGTCTACGAGGTTTTCTTTATTTCCCAGATTGACCAGAGAGTAACAATGAAGTCCAAAGCAGATATCTGGAAACACCAATACATGCAAAGGTCTATGAGAACTTGGGCATCTGCATTAAAAGTGCAGACCTGACTATCAGAGTGTCCGGAAACCTGATGGGTGCCGCCACGTGGCATACAGATGTGTAGATGTGTTGGCAGACACCTTTTTTAAAATTTTTTTGTAGCCTTAGTCATCTTTTTTGTCAAGGAGGCAACTCATTGGCCTCTGGAAGACTACACCAGCCCTGAACACTATCCTTAGCAGCACAGATGGAGGGATAGAGGCCAGTGCCACAGTGAGTGAGACAAGTTGCTTCTGTAACTTCAGGCCTTGCCTGAAGAGAAGTGCTACAAGGTCCAGGCCAATTTTGATATTTGTGGATTAGTTTGTCACACGTAGTGTTTGCTCCTGAAACTAAAGTCTCTTTTATAAATACTAAGGTTGATTCCTTAGAACAACTTCTTTATTAATAACATCCTTTGGGTTCAGAAATGTCAGAAAAAGTATTTTAAAGATAGAATCATAATTCAGATTATTGGTATAATTATGAAAACAAACTTTAGATGAAGTCTAAAGTGATTTACTGTATGTAGCACCAGCCTTAACTTTGGATTCAGCTATTGAACAGCTTTGCCCACATGTTTCTCTAATTCTGTGGGGGCAGAAATCGGATGGCAAATCACTGTGAGCCAGGTTACCTCAGTGTCGTCCGCCTCGTGTGTGACCTCACAAACACAGGAACTGAATGTTATTTTCAAGTGTTGGCATGGAGCGTTATGGTCATGGAAGTGGAACTGCCTTACACATTAAACATAATCTCACCCCACTAGAACTTTTTCAGCCATGTCTCCAGATTTTAGCTTTTGGGCGAAATTCCACGGTTTGGTTAGATTGAAGTAGATGTTCCTAGATAGCAGTCTAGGAGCTCAGCTAGAAGCTCCAGGGGCATCCATCATGTTCTTACTATTACTAATAAATCTAATCTGAGCCTTATTTCTTACTGAGTTCAGTTTCTTTTAAAACATACATTTATGTATTTTAAATGCTGTTTGGAGAAGTCCCTGAGACAGTTCCAAGGGCAGGGCCTGCACATTTCTTACAATGGTAAAACAGTTTTTAAAATGTAGGGTCAGGTTTAAAAAAAAAATCCCAAGACTAATTCTGTGCAGAGGAGGGACGTGGAAGGTGAGCAGAGCAGGAGAGCCGGTTGTCAGTTTGGAAGCAGCAGTGAATTCAGAGAAGGTTCCTGTAAAGTCCATTTCTCTGTTCCAGCCCTATTGGTCACCCATTCAGTATGATGGCAAAGTGTCACCTGAGCAGAGAGTGCAAGAAAGTAATAAAGAAAGCTGAAGTATGTCAGAAAGTTACTTCCAAATGGTTAGAGGCATGTGATCGTCAGTACTGTGTGTTACGGAAATGTCAAGAATGAAGTATTTTAATGTATGCAAGATAATGTTGGTGTGCACAGAGGGTCTTTTCCTTATCTGATTAGTACTGTTAATGTTCAGAGATTTAAAAAAAAATGATTGTTTTTACAGTTTAGATTCTGAGATAGCGAAACCTGATTTTCAACCATGCCCTGCATGAGAGACGCATCCTAGGAAGTCTTAGATCATACCTTTGAGTTCTTTAATTTATAGAGTGTTTTTTATGTTTTAATATTTTTGTGAACTGGTGTAAATTGTTAATGCATATAAGCTTGTGTATTTTTGTAAATAGTTTTGTGATTTACTTCTTGCCCCCTGTGTAAATATTTACAGTCTCATTTCTTCCAAACTTATTTGAAACTGAGTTGTGGGTTTGGGGTTTTGTTTGTTTCCTTGTTTGTTTGGCTGGGGTGGGTGGGTGGGGGAAAAGGGATTTTTGTACTTGAGATGGAGATATCTTGTGGTTTAAAGCAAATGTCCCACTGAAAGCAATTCCAATATCAACAGAATTATTTCAGGTTAAAGCAGACTTTGTGTATGTGTTTCCTTTTTGATGAAGTATGGATTAAGATGAACTAGATGGGAGTTGTGATGGAGTGTTTGGATTAGGTGTTCATATCACATGGCCTGTTAGGTCATACCGTGTGTCCACTGAGCTATAGTGTGCTATCTGGCTACATTCCTCTCAGCTCACACACTCATCTTTAGAGCATAGGCCTTCTATCTGTTCTGGAACATCTAAGCAGACAGTGTCCTAGGGCTTCTCTAACGGATCTGCTGTCTTCTGCTGCCTGGTACCCAGAATGCAGTCCTCAGGAAACTCAACTGGCTTCAAAGAATCCTCCAAAGGGGGCGTTGGAATGAAAAACACATGCCTTCAGATACTTACAACACATCTCAGACATCCTGTTTTCAGAGTGAAGTAGCCAGAAAATAACCAGCCTTCTAGACTCAGTTCCCTGTGGCAAAGCTGGGCATGGCACACCCAGTGGAAGCAGGCTTTCAGTGAAGTGGCTTGCTGTAGATGTGAGTCATGCAGTTGTCTAACTGGCCGATGCCATTTCACTGTCAGCAAGAGTTGGGAGAAAGGGGACCTTAATAGCTAACTCCCAGAGATGAGTCTTCTCCTGTGGGCTGTAAGTTCAAATCATTTTTGAGAGCCTGGTGGAGCTCTGTCCCTTCTGCCCAGCACTGAGGAGTTTCCTGTATGGTCTGGGTGCCCCTGGCAATCCACTCATGCTGTGTATGCTGGAACAACCCTGCTCCAAATGAAGCAGACCTGAGTAGTGTTTCCATGGAAAAAGGTCAACAGAGATGACAGAAAGACAGGCTGGACGCTCACACTGCATGTTCTTAGTGTCTGTCATTCCAATTATTTTATTACCAAGTTTCCTTGGTACTGATGAAAATGCAGGACTTACCTCACCAAAATGTATGTCTGTCAGGACTTGATGGTAAATTGCAGTGTCAGTGTTTGAATTTGTAGTCATTTGTGTTGCTCTATAAAAAGGTAGTTTACTGTGCTGCTAATTACTCACTGCAGAAGAACCCAGTGTATGTGCAAGCACCAATATTAAGACCCTTGGTCATACTTTTCCATGTTGTGAGAACATGCCTCCTAAAAAAAACAAGACTTAATTTTTCTATTTTAAATATCATTGCTTCATATTCTCTCTCTCTCCCCCCCCCTCTCTCTCTCTCTGTGTGTGTGTGTGTGTGTGTGTGTGTGTGTGTGCATATGTACGTACCACAGCGCATCACAGGTATAGAGGAGGTCAGTTCTTTGCTTCAGTCTTGGGAATTCCAGGGGTCAAGCTTGTCAGACCTGACAGCAAACTCTTAGCCTGCTAAGACATCTGAGCAGCCCTATTTTAAACTATAAACTATGGTTCTGGTATACTTCAAAACAAATTATTCCACTATGATGCAGTGGTAAGTTTGGGATCCCTTAAGACAGTTGGAATCTGAAATGTCCCGATGTTTGTAAAGGCAAAGGGCTTTAGTCGCCAGCTGTGGCACTTCACTATTGAGTGGTGGTGAATGAAGTCTTGAAGAGATGGGGCCAAGTGGGAGGAAGTTTGGAATGTGAGGGTGCCATGTGGTTGGAGACTCTGCATTGCCCCTGTTCATGGATAGAAAAATCCTAGATAGTGACTAGAGGTGGGCTAAGCGAACAGGCAAAACTCTGATGTTCATGGACCGTACAGCCCGACTAAACAGTTGAGTCCCAGGTTCAGTGAGAATGTCTCAAAAGGTGGAGAGTGACCCAAGAAAGCACCTATCACTGACCTCTGACCTCTGACTTACACACATGCCCACATACATCCTAGTCCATAAAGAACATTTGACACCCACATTTAAGAACAAGGATTTTGCAGATTCATTCAACTAATGTTTTTATACACATCAATTAAAAGAAAAAGCCTGAAGTTTCTCAGCTAGTAGTTCCCAAAATGTCTGACCCATAATAATCACCTAGAAAGCAGGAGCGACTAGGGTTGTGACCACATAGGTCTGGAGTCAGCCTCAGGAACCTAGAGTGTTGGTGGCCTCTCAGTGGGGTTCTGGGGTCAAGGCTGAGTGCTGATGAAGGCAGCCTAGTTCATAGGTTGACTCTCATTACAGGAACTTGGGTCTAGTTCATTTAACGCTATCACTTCTTGGCTTACACCTTGGTTTCCCATCGCTTTAGGAATACTGAGTGCTAGAGTTTAGACTTGAGATGTTCTCTAAAGGCCCACATGTACTTGGTCTCCAGCCTACTTTCTTATTAGTCAGTGGTGGGACCTTTAAGAAATGGGCCTTTATGGAAGGAAGTTCACTAGGAATGTTTGAGAAGAGTATTGGGATACCTGCTCTTCTTTTTGCTACCTGGCCACCAGTGAGACTAACAGACTTCTTCACCCACACAATCCCATCATGGTGTACTATGGTGCTACAGCCCCATGTCTAGATGGGAATAGTAATGTGTAGTAGCTACCAACAGTTTCGGTAAGGACTGAGTTACACGTGCCTCCTTAAAAGGCATAGTTGGAGAGCAAGTGACAAATGGGCCAGAGTTCACCAAAACAGTGAAACGCCACACAGCCACTAAAAGGAGGAGCATCCTATGCTAACAGTTGCTTGTGAGGCTTTAATTCATTTCAGTTGTATTCATTTACAGTTTATTTTATGTCAGTCATAAAAGAAAGAGACTGCTGTGCTGTGCTGTGCTCAATGGGTGAAGTGCTGGCTGCACAAACCCGAGGCCCCCAGTCTGCATCCCCAGCACCCGTGTAAAAAGCTGTGCATGCAGGGAGTTCCTGTAATCCTCACGGAGGGAGGAGGCAGGAAGATTCACAGAGGCATTGCCTGGTTAACCAGTCTAACCAAAATTGTAAGCTCCAGGATCGATGGGAGATCCTGTCTCAGAAAACGAGGCGGAGAGTGATAGATCAATCTAATGTTAGTTTCAGGCCTCCACATACACCCACATAGACAGGCATATATGCGTACACACACACACAGATGCAATTCAAAAGGAAGAGCCAAGTGGTGGTATAATCCTGAAATTCAAGAGCTTGAGAAGCAGAAACAGGTAAATCTCTGAGTCTAAGGCCAGGTTAGTCTACAGAGTAAACATTAGGCCCAGCAGAGCTATATACTAAGACCCTGTCTGTAAATTAAGTAAGTAAGTAAGTAAGTAAGTAAGCAAGTAAAATTATTGCTGTTATTTTTGCATGGCTAATAAACTTTTTAAGAAAGGGGTTCTGGTGTTAGATGTCAAGGCATAATTTAGTAAAGAGACATCACATTGAGTCTCTAAACAATATAATTGCTTACTACAAGGTCTTAATAAATGCCAAAAATACTTTTTTTTAAAAAAAAAAAAAGCTTTCCAGTGAAACCTTTATTTCCTTATTGATCATGCGACTCTTGAACAGTGTCCACGTTCTGTGTCAGAGCTGTGTTTTCTGTATCTGAAAACGGTCCCAGGGACCTCAGAGCCATGACTTTTTTTTTTCTGCAGGCATCTGTGTGGTTGTACTCCATTTTTGGATCCATTGCTCATAGGCTCACCAGTCATAACACAAGACAGAATGAGTTTGTGGATTGCTGGGCAAAAAATGCTAGGGAGAAAAGTGTGTCTGTGTGTATGTAAACATGCTAGAAAGAGATGGCTCTGCCTTCCTCTCCATACTGAGTTAATAAAACTTGGTGAATGATTAGCGTGTTTCCTATTATCCTTAGATGTGCATATATTCTTCCAGATTTTACCAGAGTTAATAACGAGTGCTTGTCCAAAGAACAGTATGCACTAATAGTGTTGAAAGTGCTAACAGCACTAACAGCTTAGTGATCAGTTCGTATGTACAAAGCTGTCTTAAATATCTTGCATACATTAGTATTAACTCATCAATCTTTCTGATCAGTTTTGTGAGCTGGAATTCTTCAGCACTATGAACACAAAGGAGCTGAGACCAGATAGTGTAAATAATATACCTGGACTCATTCAACTGACGTTCAATGGGAGTCAACCCTAGGTTTTTGAGTCCAGGGCCTGCAGTTTTTCTCTATCTCACGTCTGGCCCAATGTGTGTCTTCAAACACCAGGAAACCATGATACAGGAGTGCCTGGGTGACTGATGCTACTGGTAACTGCAGGGAATACCATCCCTACCCCTGAGTTAACATAAACTAGGTTTTTGCAATAAGTAATGGCATCAAAATCTCAGTGTCTTTAACACACATGCACTCATACACACGAGTGTGTGCACATGTACGCACACACACAGAGGCTTCTTTTTTGCTGTGGATGCCAGTGATTGGGTAAAAGTTCCCCGTGCAGGCCCTAATCCCTTATATCTACTTTCATCCTTGGAATCATAATTCCTGAGCCAGGGTGTAAGGAGCTGAATGTGGGAGAACATGGTGTGAGTCGTTAAAATGAAACTTGCCCTGATGAAAATAGCAGAATGGGAAAAGTGCTTGCCATGCAAGTGTGAGAATTTAATTCTGAATACATAGAACTCATATACAGCACATCTGTAATCCCAGAGCTTCTATGGCAAGATTAACTGAGACAGGAGAATATCCAGAAGGCCATGGACCAGCTAGCCTGGTATATGCAAGAGCGAAGAACAGAGACCATGTCCTAAACTAGGTGGAAGTCAAGGATCAGCACCCAACATTGTCCTCTGACTTTCATAAGCATGTTGTGCTAGACATGTGACCACACATATGTACAAATGCATCCCACAAGCAAAGTAAGGTGAGCCATTCTTGTTCCCATTCGTTGGGAATGTACCCTGGGAAGGTCACTAGACCTTGAGCTTGGCACAACACATGGCTCTGTCACCTTTCATCCAATTCCACTCGACTCATCCTCCCACTGAATTCTGGAACTGGAAACACAACATCATGCAGAACACTGTTTTGACATCCTGCTAGCAAAGACCAGTGATTAAAACCCAAGACAGCCTACAGGAGTAATAAGGCTTTGAGAAAGAAAAAAAAAGAGGCAGAATAGGTTAGAGATAGCAATGTATTCACCAGTGTTGTTGCTCATGGTGGTTCCCTCTCCCTCCCTCTCCCTCTCCCCCCCTCCCCCTCCCCCCTCCCCCTCTCTCTCACACTTTTGCACTGGCTCAAACCCAGTTTCTGGGGGCTGGAGAGATGGTTCAGCAGTTAAGAGTTCTAGCTGCTCTTCCAGTGAGCACACATGTGGTGGTTCACAACAAAAGTGCCAGGGCAGCCAATACTTTCTTCTGGTTTCCTCAAGCACGTCATACATGTAGGAAAAACATCCATACACATTAGAAAAGAAGGTCAGCCTTATATTTACAGCTTTCTGACCATATACTGGAGGTAGAGGGGCCTTTGGAAGTGACAATGATGTCTTCCTCCAGCCCCGGGGAAATGGAGGAAAGCGTAGCAAATCTTTCCTGAGAGTTGGCCTGAAAGCCAAGTGTGACCACCTTCCCTCTGGCATGTCACTGCAGTCTCATGGGCCCCGTTGCTCTTCCATAAACATGTCAGTTTACTTCCACTCAGTCTTAGCACAGGTTCAAACCCAGATGTTCAGTTCCTTGCTCTTTCATTTCATCATTGCCTTGGAAATGGCTTCCTCAGTCATCCTATCTAAAATGCTCTACTGCACTCTCAAACCCTGATTGGCTATTATCTCAATTTATGTATTATCTTACTCATCTGGAATGTGGACTCTAGAAGGCAGGACTTCTGTCTCCTGTTCCTTTTAGTATTCCATTCTAGTGCTTTAAGCAGTAGTCTGGTATAGTCCCTACAATTATTGGAAGTATGATCAGGTCCATTGCAAAGCATTAAGAAGATGCTCAAGAGTCCTTCATCTTGGCCAGGTGGGAGACAGCAGACCATTGTCCATGGAAAGAATGAATCTTGTTTGTTTTGTGTCCATGTGCTATCAAGAGCTCATCATAAAACTGAATGGAGTGTCTGGAAAGTTAGAAAGACAGGTTGCTTGGAGGTGAGACAGACCTTCTCTCAATACACACCCCCTACAAATCATTTCTGAATATAGACAGTGAAGAGGAAAAAGATCTCTTTTTTTTCCCTAGGCATAGCAACTTCGAGAGAAGAACAAAACAAAACAAAACAAAACAAAACAAAACAAAACAAAACAGGGCTTAGATAGTTTCAGCAAACATAAAACCAATATGCCAAGAAATGACGACATTTAGATAAATGAGAATTAGTTCCTGAATGATCTACTTTATCAGAGCTCCATTGGTGCTGCACCTTGTGAGGTAAATCTCCAGGTACCCCAAGACCTACAAGAAATTTCTGAAAGTTATTGTCCTGACTGTGGTTCATAGTTTCCTGGAACTGCTAGCAAGTCCGTTACTGTCCTTATAAGTTCTTCGTAATACTGCTTACTTAATTGTGGTGGGAAATTGGTCTCTTCTATTAGCACTTATAACTATTAGGAGGCTGAAAGGTATGATTTTCTGACTCTTCAAAGAAGCTAAACATGCAAGGAGTGGCTTCCACGAAGCCAGGAAAAGGCTCCCAATACTGAGCTCAGAATCACAGGTGAGTGGGCCAGGACAGTGCCTGGTTCTATTACAGTTTAAAGGTTATCTTAGTTCTCTGGACTGAGTCCCACTTTAGTTTAGAGAATGTGGCTGACTGTGTCCAGAAAAGTTTAGAGAATGTGGCTGACTGTGGTCCAGACAGGTTTCCTACCTTCATGCCTCCTCCATCCCTTAGCAGCACACTCAGCTCCCCTGTGACCCCCACCCCAGGAAAAATAGACTTGAGAAGGTGGGATATGCTATTCATGGTGTATATACAGCTCTTAGAACAAAAGGATTGTGCCTTTGTATGAGGGACGACCCTCAATGGTAGAAGCAATCAGACGTGTCTTTTCAAACTGCGGTTATTGCTCAGGGACACAGTGCTTACCGGCAGCATACACAGGCCACAGAGGTAGCTTCTTGTCCAGCAAGGGTGTTGTAGGAGAGACTAAAACACTAACTGGGTAACTGAATCAAACTTTTCATGCCTCCTACATCTCATGGGATGTGTAGAATCCTAGACTTACATCAGTGTCTCCTAAAGGTTATTTGAGAGCTGTCTGCTGGATGGTGAATGCTACTGTGCCCTCTCCTGGAGAATTCTTCCTCTTTATTTTATCCTCAAACACACACACTAAATCCAAGCTCACTGGTATGGCCCAGAGAATCTGCCTCTGATTCATTGTCTTTGAGATTTCTGATTCACAAGTCACGGGAGGCCACCCCTTCACAGAGACACACCAGACAGCCTCCATGGATTGCCCCCACAGCCTTCTTAATTCTTTAAATACCACTTCCCAGAAGTTACTTATTGAGTTAATGACTGTGTCTGTTTGTTTATAAGCTTCATGAGAGCTTGACACAAAGTAAACTGCCCCTGGCCACAAACAATTTGTTCAAACGTGCTTACTGAAATGGAAGTAGGACTTTGAGGAAGCCACTAGAGGGTGCTGTCAGCACACTTTTTATTTACGAGTGCCCCGATTACTAGAGCCCTGCCTGTGGCTGACTATAGAACAAGTGGTTCAGCCGCTGATCTTCTGGGTCCACAACTTCACTCCACTTGTTTACAAGAGCAGATTTAAAAAGCAATGGCCCTGAAGGGGTTGAGAAGTGATTGCTGATAAGCACTGTTTGGGAACTGGGGACCCTGTGAGTTCCAAAGACCTTCATGTATTGAAATTTTAAAATGTCTTTTATTGCTGTGTTTTATAAAATTTCACAAAACGTTCAGACTCCAGCTTCTCCAGTTTCATGGACTCTTAAAGACTCCGCAGCATTTGCAAACCTCCATGCACACCAGCATTCTTGCAAGGAGTTTAAAATGTAAATTTCTGTGCTTGTTTCACTGAACTAGTCTCTTCATGGACCACAGAAACTGCATGACTACATTATTAGTGGAGCTTCCTGGTTGATTCCATCCCTCAGGACCTAGGAGCCATTTTCCTGAAGAAGATCTTTCCCTCCAGCTCCCTGTTAATACCTGGTGGTCCTGAACTATAGCCAACAGTATAGCCAGTGCTTCTGAACAGCACTGTCCAAACTTTGTTTCAAAGAACCTTATTATCTCTGAAAGTTTCCCCAGTCTTCCAGAAGATGGCATGATCATAGGTTAAACAATTTAGTCTGTTTGCTCTGCTGCAGAGTTTCTTAAAAATTCATACATTCTATGCCATGACTTTCAAGTGCTTAGAAAGAACACATCACATTGGACCACAGAACACTTTGTCCATAGGATATTTCCCCAGAATGTATTTCTGGGAAAGTTTTCTAGTCGAAAAGAATCTAGACTAGAGTCAGAAGACCATGTTTGGTCATAACTCCTTATTCATAATTCTGTGACTAATTACACTATCTCACTCCACGTTAAATTTAAGGGCACCAACCCTATGACAGGAAACTCTACCTCCTTCAGGTTCCACAGCTGTTTCTGCAAAGGGGGACACTGACCTGCAGTCGGGGTACCACAGAGTCACCCAGGAACAAAGGGAGGATCCATGAAAAAATGTTCTGAGAAGCGTAGGCTGCTGTCTTGGTCTGTTCTCTGTTACTGCAATATGATACCAGAGACTGGGTAATTTATAAAGAACAGAAGTTTGTTTGCTATTTTGGAAAGCTAAAATGTGCCATAAGAGCTCAGCGCAAGTTGGAAAGCAGAAAGGTGGGTGGGCATGTACTGAGGAGAAGAAATGGAAGAAGGGCCTTACCTTATAACAACCCATCCTGTCAGACCCCTGTAGGACCAGAACTGTTTCCCAGAGACCTCAGCTGTCCCTAGTGAAGGTGGATTTTTCATTATCCTCTTGGCAGGCTCCACCACCACTCCATGCTTACACTGGGCACACAGCTTCAATCTGCGTTTTCTCAAGGTAACCCATGCTCAAACCATAGACCATATAAGTGCAAGGTGTGTCCAGCGGATGTGAGAACTGGATTAGAACTCTGTGGAACTGAACATTTCCCATCAAGGACAACTGCCATTGGCAACCCAAGTTTCCTGTACATAGATAATTAGTTTTAAAAGTCAAATCAGATCACCAGTCTCGTTGTAAAACAGCAGCAGCCGTTCATTAACCCAGTGTCTGTTGCCTGGGGTAAGCTTCCTTTGGGCACTGTTTCTGGCATTTACAGCCCATTTCCGAACACAGCTGGTTCTGAACTTTGCCATTTAGAAGTCTGGTGAGTCTCTGGTAAGGAGCAGGAGAACAGTATTTGGCCAATACCAGGTCAGCACACACCAAGTACCCTGCCACACACACAATCACTGTGTTGGTGAGCTTTTGGTTCCTATAACAAATACTGGTGCCAATAACTTACTGAGAGGATAGGACTGTTTTAGCTCACAGTTTTATAGCTCCATCTGAATCGATTCATGACTGATTTGTTCTGTTGCATTGAGGATCTGTGACAGAGTGTGGTTGAGTTAAATCAGGGACAGTGACATACTAGAGTCTCACAGTTTAGTTCTCCATGGCCTCCCAATAGCACCAAGGAAGGGCCCCAGCTCCAAAGTATATTACTCACTCTTACACACACACACACACACACACACACACATGTGTGTGTGTGTGTGTGTGTGTGTGTGTACATTCACCTGCACACACATGCATGAAGAAACATATACACACACATGCACACACACGTATGTGTACATGCACATCGCATGTACTTGCATGTATGCATGCACACACATGCACTAACACATGTGTACATACACAGCGCACGCGCGCACACACACACACACACACACACACACACACACACACACACACACACAAAGCAGTCCGACATCTCAGCCTTTCCCATCTCTGTTTCTCTGCTCTTGCCACTGTGCAAACCCTTTCCTCAGTGTTCCATGCTTTCTGTCTGCCTGTTACTTCACCTCCCAGAAACTGTGCAACAGTGCATTTCCTGTCAACATTACCTATTCTCATTTCTTCCTGCTTCTTTCTTTAGAGACCACTGATGGAGAGTTGGGGAGCCTTGCCTGCCTGTCCCCCAGCTCAGATCCAGCCTGGAGTCCTCCAGACTTGCTTCACTGAGAGCTGGGTGCAAGCCTGGCAGGCTGCGATCCTTGCTTCCTTGGTATGTTTCCCCCGTGTCATTTCACTCCCTCTTTCTAGTGGAAAAGGCGCCGAGGAAGTAACACAGTAGCGGTGTGGGGCTGGAGATATTTTTTCCCACTCTTACACTTCTGGAAAGTCTGGCTTACGGTAGGATTCTAAGTGAAAGCCAGTTTCCCTCAGTTCTGACAGTTTTGCTTTTGTCCTCAAGGCAGATGTTAAGTCTGATGTTGTCTGGTTCCCTGATCCTTGTGTAAAACTTTTCTGTATGGAAGCCTGACTTCTTCAAGGAGCTGTGAAAGTTGACAGTGATGCACCAAGGTGTGAGTTCCCCACGAGGCGCCCTGTGGTCCTTCCGGTCTGCAGCCACGCCTTTCTAGTTCTGCTTCTGGGGCTTGGAACTGTTCTTAATTTCTTCTCAAAGAAAAAGAAACCTTTACAAACACCCATCATTTGAACTTTGTAACTTCCAGGTTGATTCTCATTTTCTCTCCAGTCACTCCCTTTGACATTTTGTTTAATTTCTAGGATTTCTTTTTAATTTGGAAAGAAATCCTTATACCTTAAAAAAAAAAACTTCTCTATATTTTTAATTTCTAAGGGTTACTTCTTGTTATTTTTTCCCTAGTTTTTGTTTCACTTAAGACAGGATAGCTAGCATGGAGCTCAAAAGGCCTCCCACACCAGCCTCCTCATGCAAGGATTATGAGTGCTGCACCTCACCCAGAACCCGTTCCCAACTTCCGTTTCCATATCTTCCTGTTTGTTAATGGACTCAAGCAGAAATTAGCTCTGAGACATCAGATGGTTCTAGTGTTGCTATTTCTATTCTGTTCCTTTCCTTTGAATTTCTTTTAATCTACGTACTATATGTATTTATTTTACTTTATGGGCATGAGCATTCTCCCTGAATGCATGTATCTGCGCCATGAGGATGTCTGGTGTCCACTAAGGTCAGAAGTGGCAGGTCAGATCCCCTGGATCTGGAGTTAAAAGGTGGTAACCAAACCCAGGCCTCCTGCAAGAGCAAGCTGTCTTAACCACAGACCCGTCTATCCAGCCCCCTTATGTGATTTTTGTTTCTGGTCCTTATGTTAAACCTTTCCTGACACCCCTCTCATGGTTCATAACTCAAATCTGAATAAAATCCTCTTGGACACATAGACACATGCACATACATGATGATTGGAAGACCTGTTAAAGGCAAGAATAAGTAGCTAATGAAGGTTGTGGTGGATAACAATATCCCTTCAAGAACATAGTTTATGGAGCAGAGGGGGAGAAAAGTTGCAAGGTACTCCATCTAAAACAGGGAGATTATCAGTGGGTTCAGTGTCTAATCTGAGGACCATTCAAAGTGGGAAAGAGGCAGAAGAACAGGTGGGGGTATGAAATGGCAGCGGGTCCTAGAGAAATGATGGAGAAAGACTCACCTCACTGGCTTCGAGGATGGAGGAAGGTATGTGGGCAACATCTGGAAACGGGAAAGGCAAGAAAATCTGCTGTCCCTAGACTCCGACCATGCCGACAGCTGGATTCTAGCCCCATGGGAATTATTCGTGCTGCCTTTGTCAAGTTAGAAATTCAAGACAAGGGACAAGGGGTCCTCAAACCACCATGTGTACTATAGCAGCCATGCAGAAAAGCATATGGGTAGGGTGGGGACCAAATTCTGACTGGGAAAATATTGCAGGGGATCAAAGCGGCCAGGAAAAATGGAACAGGAGTCTGGACTTTGGCTAGAGACATAGTAGATCAATGGTGCTACTCTGCCCATGTGGGAGGCTAACTGCCCCTCAGCAGCAGCAGAGAGAAGTTGCCTGGAGAGAAGGAAGGAGTCCTAGTCTAATCCTGGAGACAGACAACTGGCTGCTTTTGCCAATAACTCAGTCTTGATGTGGCTTACAGGTGAAGTCAGAAACCTTTGGAGTCCATGTGCATCCAGTTCCCTTGTCTGTTTCTTAGTTTGGAATGACAAGACTGAATCACAAGACTGCTCTGTCCAGGCAGAGGTGGCACACCTTTAATCTCAGGACTCAGGAGGCAGAGCCAGGTATATCTGTGGGTTTGAGGTCAGCGTGGTCTACAGAGAGAGTTCCGGAACAGCCAGAGCAACACAGAGAAACTTTGCCTTAAACAAAAAGGACTTCTTGCGTGCTTTAAGGGTTTGGGCTGGGGAGCAGAGCCCGGGGGCTTCCCCATCATGATGAGTGCTTATTGTTGGTGATTTGTAAATATGTACATACAATATGATTTTATCTTTTGATTGAAAATAGATTCTTCTCTCATATGATACATCCCAACCACAATTTCCCCTCCTTCCATTTCTCTTAGTTCCCCTGCCCTTCCTCCTCTCCCAATCCACCCCTGCCTCCTTGTTTTCCTCTTCAGAAAAGAGCAGGCCTCCTCGAGACAACAGCCAGACAGGACAAAACAAGATATAACAAGGCAAGGCAAACACCCTTGTATCAAGGCTGGACAAGGCAACCCAAGAGGAGGGAAAGAGTCTCAAGAACAGGCAACAGAGTCAGAGACACACCCAGTCCGTCTCTTAGCAGTCCCACAAAACCACCAATCTAACAGCCAGAATCTACACACAGGGGACCCAGAGCAGACCCATGCAGGCCTTGTGCTTGCAGTTTCAGGCTCGGGGAACCTGTGTGAGCTCATGTGAACCCCGATAGGTTGATTCAGTGGGCCAGGGTCTCCTGGTGTCCTTCATTCCGACTCCTCTTGTCTCTCCCCCCCTCTTTTTCAGGGGTCCCCCATCTCTTTTCTATCTACAAAGCCAAATAATTATAGGAAAATCTCAAACTTCTTTAAGTGTATGAGTAAAAAGTAATTTATTAATCAATTACAAAACATGCATTGGTGGTAACAGCTGGATTTCCCTATGTATATTTGTAAGAGTCCATCTTACAAATGACCCCGCCCTCGACAACAGACATTTGACATCTTTTTCCCATTCTCCCAGTGTGTGTGTGTGTGTTTGTGTGTGTGTGTGTGTGTTTGTGTGTGTGTGTTTGTGTGTGTGTGTGTTTGTGTGTGTGTGTGTTTGTGTGTGTGTGTTTGTGTGTGTGTGTGTTTGTGTGTGAGTGTATGTGTGTGTGTTTGTGTGTGAGTGTATGTGTGTGTGTGCGTTTGTATGTGTGTATATGTGTGTGTTGTGTGTGTGTTTGTGTGTGTGTATGTGTGTGTGTGTGTTTGTGTGTGTGTGGGTGTGTGTGTGTGTGTGTGTGTGTGCACATAAGTGTTCAGGGTCTGTAATGGCACACATGTAGCGGTCAGAGGACATCTTCTAGACATCAGTTCTCTCCTTCCACCACATGGACTCTGAGAATCTTGTCAAGTTGTTATGCTTGGCGGCAAATACCCTTATCTACCGAGCCATCTCACTGGTTCTCATATATTAAAAAAAAGAAAAAGATAAAACTTTTGTTCTGTGAATGAGAACACACTGGCAAAGTGCCAAGTAAGGTTTGTTCCAAACTGAATAGCCAGGTGGCTCTCATTCAGGGGAAGGGAAGCGGAGCCAGTGTCCAGAAGGCCTGTGAATCGGCAGCAGCCTCTCCTCTGGCTGTTCTAAACTTGGCTTTTCTTTCTTTTTTTTTCATTCTTTGTTGGGTGGCAACAAAGGCAGATAGATGCACAGCTCCCATGCCGTTACAGATGCTGCCTGAGCAGTTCTTCCTCTGCTGTGCAAAGGCCCTGACCACAGGGTGGTAAGAGCATTAGAGGCAGCCGGTGTGGAAGAGTTAGTCTGTAAAACCTAGAAAGGCACTCCGGGAGAGAAAGAGACCCCTGCAGCGCATGCTTCTCATACAGGGGCTACTAAATGTATCTTGGTGGTTGTATGCTTAGGTATAATTGTCAACGTGACATAAATCAAGATCACCCAGCAAGAGACCCTATGAAGAATGGGCAAGTTTAAGTTGGTCCGTAAGCATGTTGGTGAGAGATGTTAAAATTACGTTACTTGGGGTGAGAAGACCTACCCTGAATGTGGATGGCACAGGTCCCCAGGCCTTGGGTACTGAGCTGAGTAAGAGGGGGAAATGGGCTGAGTATGAGTTAAGCGTGCATGGTTTATTTTCTCTCTGCCTTTGATGGTGGATGTGACTGGCTGTTTCCAGTTCCTGCGACCTTGACTTCCACTGTTACTTGGAATTGTTAGCAAAATCAATCCTTCTTTATGTAAGCTATTTTGATCAGGGTATTTCATCTCAGCAACAGGAAACCAAGCTAAGACAGCAGCAGGCATACACACTATTTTGGTGATCATCGGAAAAGAGTGCTAAGAACCTTTTCTCTTTCTGTTAAATGCTATTGTAGTGAGGGTTAAAAGTGGGGTCCCACGTCCAGCCCAAGGCTCGGGCCACTGGGCAAGGTGGGACACAGGAAGTTTGACTGCATGTACCCCTACTGCCACCAGGCAGGCATTGGCTGTGAGAAGCCACAGGACCTTGCTCTGGGAGGGTGGAGAAACACAGTCTGAGGTCCCCACAGACCTGCTGGAATTGGTTCGGGGTCCCCAGGGCCTGCACAGAGGCCAAAGATGACAGGTTCTCAGGCTGTTGGACACTGCAAAGGCCGCTTGATGTTGCAGAAGAGATGAGAACAGAGTGTGGGCCCGTGGGCTGGTTCTGGCCTGGGCTGAAGGGAAAAGGGCAAGAGGGGAGCTCTGGCTGAGTCCCACAGGGAGGAGAGCCCTTGGTTGGCTCCTGAGGGTGGCTTGGCTTGGTTTGGCTGATGGCAGTGGCTGGGAATGCAGAGAGGCCTCCCGTGGGAGATTAGAGGCACAACCCATTAGAGGGAGACCTGTTCCATTGCTCCAGCACTGCAGATCCCGACAAAAAGAGGCAGTCCATGGTTTTAAGGCATTTATTTCAGTGCCAGAAGGGGAGCTAAGAGGGTAGTAAAGGTAGAGAGAAGGAGAGAGTAGAGAAGAAGAGGCCAGCCATGGCTACGTGTGTGTGTGTGTGTGGGGGGGGGGGGAATGTGGAGAGAAGGGGAGCAAGAGGGCAAGAGAGAGAGGCAAGAGTAAGAAAGTAAGGATAAGAGAGTAAGAGAGGGAGGAGGTGGCAAGCAGCCCTTTTTATAGTGGGCCAGCCTACCTTGCTGTTGCCAGGTAACTGTAGGGGTAGAGTCCAAACAGAATACCAGGGACTTGAGGACGTTGCCCTAGTGACTGATGGCCACAGAATTATGGAGCTGGGGCCTCCTGTCAGGAGCCTAGTGTCTGGGAGCGTGGCAAACAGGTCTTCCATCCCTTGCAGAGCTATCTGCTGGTTCTCCAGGGTTTAAACCTAGCTCAATCAGAAAACAAGCTGCCTTTCAAAGTCCCACATTGTAGGATGGCTCTGGAGGCACCTTTTGCAGGGATGATAGTCTGATAAACTAACACTGGGAGGCCAGGTTTGCACATAGGGGCTGGGACACATCCTGGGTTTTGGTGTGATTCTTCGAAAACAGTAAGAAAATCACCAAGAAAGGAGGGCACTGATAATTAGGCCTTAACCATGATTCATTACTATTTTAAAACTCTTATTTGACACGTCTCCATTTTTTAAAAGAATTTTTCTATGATAATAGCCTTCACAGCAATTGTTAGTTTTAAAAATACTTATTTCCTTTTATGTGTATGATTTTGCTGTTATTAACAGGCTCACAATAGTTTGATTTTACCAATGAAGACTCAGGAGAAGATGCGGGAGTGAAACCCCACTATCTCACAGATGCAGGAGTGAAACCCCACTATCTCAGAGAGGCAGACAAAGCACTCAACTGACTTTCCTCTTCCACGCTATCTCAAAAACCTCAAACTAAATGTCCCTCCCGTCTACTTCCTGTG
Organism: Mus musculus; assembly: GCF_000001635.26. NCBI lineage: Eukaryota > Metazoa > Chordata > Mammalia > Rodentia > Muridae > Mus > Mus musculus. The sequence continues at coordinate 32,280,687 of NC_000075.6, forward strand.
CATCTCTCTATCCGTCCTTCTGACTTCCTCTTACTCTACACGATTGTTTCCTGTGTTCACTCTCTGTCAATTGGTTGCTTGCTCTACCTCCTGACCCATGGTTGACTTTATTTAATCCTGTTTACAATAAACAGCAAGCTCTTGGATTAAAGGTGTATGATAGGGCTGAGCCACACCACAACTAGAAACAGGTTTTTCCAGCAAATAACACAATCTCAGGGCATACAATGTGATCAAATATCCTGCAACATGAATATTTTGCTTGCATGTATGTCCGTGTACTACGTACATGCTAATACATGTAGAAGACAGAAAAAGGCTTTGAATCCCCTGTAACTGGAGTTACATGTGGCTACGAGCTGCCCACATAGGTGCTGGGAATTAAACCCCCTCTTGTCCTCTGCAAGAGCAACAAGGGCTCCTAACCACAGCCATTTCTCCAGCCCCATGGTTGAGATTCTTGGTTTTCAGCCAGGAAGAGGCTTGGCTGCTGCTGTACTTTGTGGACCAGGAGTTTTGAGGTCCTTGGCATCTTCTTCAAAAGAACTGAAGAGGTGACACCAAAGGCAAAAGCAGCACATTTTATTTATTAAGACAGTAAGGAAGCAGCAGGCAGGCTGTCTAACTACAGGGCCCCAGAGCTCTGGTTAGGGTTTGGGCCTCTTTTTATTGAGTTCAGGAGGAGGAGGGGTTGGTTGCCAAGGTGCAGGTGGTCCTCTGCTTTGATTGATAGACTTGGGTTTTGTCAGTTTTTCTTCTTTGCACATATCCTTCCCTACCCATCTGATTTTAATCATAAACAGTATTGCCAACTATAGATGCCAACTATGGATGGGCATAAGATGGTAAGTAGGGATCCTTCTTAAAAGTTCACTTATAGGAAACAGCTTTCCTTACTGTGCATGTACCCAAGCCAGTTCAGGTTGGGCTAGTCCCATTCCCCCTATTCCTGGGCATGTTGGGAGACACTTCTGAATGGAAATGGGCATTTTCACAGGATGTCCACAGGAGTAACGCAGTCCTCTACTTGAAGTGAGATATAAAAGCAACTCAGCACAGTTGAGGGTCCCAGGCTTCGTGTGCATGGTTAGAAAAGGGGTGTGTGTGACTCAGTGCAGGTGCAGATCGCAGGCTGCAGGTGCATTGTTAAGCAAAGGGGTAAATGTGTAGTTCAAGCCAACTGAGATACCAAGTCACCTCTCTATTTGCTTACCCCAAGTTTAAGTACACTCCCGAGTGAGGAGCTCCGCTCTCTTCCCATGTCCCCATAGTCTTGCCTGTCATATTACCCGGCCTCAGTATGAAAAGAAAAAGGGATCTTTAGCTCACTTAATATATTGAATCTTTTCCCACTCCGTGGCTGATCATTTCTTCCCCTAATTTTTTTCGTATTTGTTTGTTTACTTTAGAACAAAGCCTTACATTCACTGTGTAATTTTCCTATACTTTTTAATGTCTGGCTTGGAGTTGTAGAACTTCTCGTGGGTATGGTTTGATACTTTGCAGCTGTGTAGTTAGAAAACGCAGTTTAGGTTCTCTGTCCTCCTTGTGTCTACTTCATTTGCATTCAGTTTGTTCCTGTACACAGCCTTACATAGTGATCCCATCAAAGAAGTGGGTTAATCAGCCCATACTACCTCACACCTACAGTGAGCTTTATATTTGGATCCGGGTAGAGCAAGCCTTTCAGACAGCCTCACGGTTTTTCGGATCTTTAGAATTGATCCTGTCCTGACAGGGAAAGTGGCCCAACTACTGGAATGACTTTGCTGAGCCTCTGACCCCTCTTAGATCTTTCTCTATCAGGGCTTTGTAACATGAGCTGGTGAGATGACACAGTAGTAAAAAGTACTTGCTACACAGGTTTGCAGTTCTCTAGTGTGAGATGGGGGGTGGGGTGGGGCTGAAAGGTTACTGGCCATTGAGCCTCATGGGCCATCAAGAGGCATCAAGAAGAGCCCTGCCTCAAATAAGCAAGGACCCTCCCCGAAAGCTGTCTTCTGACCTCCATGTGCACACCATGACACATGGCCCCCACGCATACACCCTCATCATATAGGCAAAAGATAAATTCCATCTTGTTAGGCTTTTCAACAGGAGAACTCTGGCGACTTATAGCACCAGTGCTTACATTTTGACACTCAACAAAAAGCTTATGAAGTAGGCGGAAGCTTTGTCTGCAGTGACTGAAAGCAAGCAGATGCAAGAGAGAGGAGAGGGCATTGGAGTGGAGTATAAGGTTTGCATTGACTTGGGACTATACCTGACCTCCAGTTGGCTCTATTTTTGATTCAGAGACTGGTTAGATTTAAAAAAAAAAACACGAAGTTCCTTTTTTAGATGTTAGCAGAAAGAAATGTTGTCAATTCTGTGGAGATGTAGGGTCAATAATGTTAACATTTCTCTGGAAGTTAGAAAATTGTACTTAAATATTCTAAAAGAGAGTAAAAGCCCTAAAACACACTTTAGACTTAAAATCCCGAAGTCAGGCAATTTGGGGAAATAATTGAAAATATTTTTGTGAGCTAAAAGCAGCTCTCTAAGCGTCCTTCCATTACCCGACTCATTCTTTAAAAACGCAACACGTCCGTGAACTTCAACTGGTTTCCCTCACTGCAGCTCCAAACATTAGGAGTGTGCACTTCCCCACCTCAGAAAATGTACAATCTAGTTAGAACCAGATAGGCGAAAGCCATCTACGGTGATGAATATGCATAGCGCTCTCTAATTACATGCACGCGTACATCATAAGGCCCTTCCTGATAGCAAGGAAGACCGCTTATGATTCAGGCTGCTTCCCTGAGTGTTTATTTAGCATAAGCCCTCATGTCAGTTCGGAGCTGTTGACTGCATTTGACTTCCCAAGAGAAATTCAGAAGTACCTGTAAAATAATCTACACTGCTCGACTTATTGATAACCAGTGGGTCCGGTGATGTGAGCAGCATTAAGTAATAGCAGGAGAGCGAGCACAGAAGTCAGCTGCCAGGTGACTCGGTGGGGACCTTGGTTATATTATTTGACCTTCAATCCCTAAGTCTACTCTTCTATAAAACAAGGTTAACCACACCTATTCTATACCATGGTTGCAAAGCCAGTGGGCCCACCTAGTAACACGCTTACCATGAGGTCTGGCATACCATAAAGCTCCATGTAGATTCTTATTTTCCCCAAGGCACACTCACTCACAGTTAAACATTT
>NC_000075.6:32288885-32351385 GCF_000001635.26 Mus musculus
CCAGACAGGGTTTCTCTGTGTAACCCTGGCTGTGTTGGAGCTCATTCTGTGAGGCTGGCCTCACACTCAGATATCTGCCTGCTCCTGCCTCCCAAGTGCTGGGGTTAAAAACACACCACAACTGTCCACCCAAACTTGTCTTTTCATTTCGTGGAAGCGCCATGTTTCTGGAAAGGTCACCCAGGTTTTCTGGGCCACAGTCCTGCTTAAAGATGCACCATGGGCTACTTAGAGCTGGAAAATGAGTCCCCTGCACTTCACCCACAGATCAGCTGCTGAATGGCTACTGTTGATTTAATGTTCACCAAAACATAGACAGAGACCTCAAAGAATCTTGTTTTTAGTCCTTGGAAGACAGATGAAGGCATCAGCACTCCTCTGGTTTCTACCCTGTAGATGGCTATCGTGGAAGTTTGAATGAAAATGGCCCCATAGGTTCATGGGGAGTGGCACTATTAGGAGGTGTGACCTTATTGGAGGAAGTGTGTCACTGAGCTTGGGCTTTGAGGCTTCAGATGCTCAATCCAGGGCCATTGTCTTTCTTTCTTCCCGCTGGCTGCCAATCCAAGATGTAGAACTCTTGACTCCTTCTTCAGCACCATGTCTGCCTACTCATCACCATGTTTCTTTACATAACAATAATGGGTTAAACCTCTGATTAAACCAATTGTAAGGCAACCCTAATTAAATGTTTTTTTTTTTTTTTTTTTTTTTTTTTTTTTTTTTTTTTATAAAAGTTGGTATAGCCATGGTGTCTCTTCAGAGCAGTAGAAATCCTAAGTAAAACATGAAGCCCGTGGAGGCCTTGTGGATTGATCCTGTAAGTAAGGAGGCAGCTGAGCACATATCCCCAGGGAGTGAGCTGTGAGTTATTATACAATTATTCAGGGACATTGATTAAATGTGTGTGTGTGTGTGTGTGTGTGTGTGTGTGTACACCTGCCATCATGCACATGTAAAGACCAGAGGGCAACTTGCTGAAGTTGATTCTCTTCTACCACCTAGGTATCAAACTCAAATATCAGGATTGGCAACAAGTGCCCTTACCCACGAATCCATCTTGCTGGCCCCTGGCTCAGTTCTTCAGAGTAGCTGAAGCCTCTGGGAGTCCCAGTGGGGCTTCCTGAGATGCCTTTCCAGAAGTGTGGGGGAAAGAGGGACATGAGTAACCATGCATGGCCTTTGGCCCCAAACCTGCTCTGAGTCCATGCTCCATTTGCTTGCACACTTGGTTTCTCCTTGTTCGAGAGAAAGAACTCTCTATGCTCAGATGAAGGACTGTAAGACGCGGTATGTGAACAGCATTTATCAGAGCTACAGACACATGCTAGAGTCCAACAAGATAGATGGATGAGTTGTTGAATTGAGGGGAGGGCTAAAAATGATGGTCTCTCTGTGTCTTTTGGCCTGAGTTGTGATTCCGTTAGCTTGTGCCTCCTGCCTGTACTGTTCACCCTCTGTGACTTCTGTCTAACTCCTGAGGGACAACAGGAACTCTCAAGGTTCTTTCCTCTCAGTGCCTCTTCATGAAGAGTGGCTTCCTCACACCACTCTGTGGAGGATCCAGGTGCTGTGGGGAAACCTCTGGAAGCATTGAGTCTCACAATCTATGCAGAATGAAATCTTACAATACCGGTGAGATCCCACTGTCCCTGCTAGGGAAAAGATCTGGGAATTCAAGAATGAAGCTCTTCCCGAGAGAGACAACAGGGTGTCAGGGAATGACTAAGCAGTCCTCAAAGTGGAAAATGTCTCCAGGAGCCTGGAGTACAGTGGGTCATAGGAGACACGGACTGAGGGCTGTGACATCCAGGAGAGAAGAGAAGAATGGTGACAGCACCGTGATACAGAACAAGAAAACCTCTGAGGTAGAAATGAGGGAGATGGGGTGCTGAACCGAAGGCCTCCTGTTGTCCCTGGCTCTTTCTGGTCCACACAGATGAGCTTGGTAATGAAATTGTTGTTAGCTGTTGTCCCTGCCAGTGTTTGTGGGTACCCATTAAGTTCCCAGAAGAGGAACAGCCTCATCACCTCCTTGCCAACCAGATGCAGGGTGCTAGCGCTAGACTCCCATTCCAGAGAGACACTGGAAATTGGGGGGATGGCTACCTGGTGCTCTGGTGAGTTGTGTGTGTATCCTGCTGAGCAGAAAGCTCAGAGCTCCCAAGGGAGGGGCATACCTATGTGCCTTGTCTGTCTGTTCTCCAAACCACCCCACCTTTCCTCTTGCCCTGCTTCTCAAGCCCTTGGAGATACCCCTGCTGTATCTCCATGGGAGAATCTTCAGGTGATGCGGGGAATAGGGAGCAAAGTGAGCTGATGGAATCTGCTTCCCTGTGGGACCCTGTGTTCCCCTGCAGAGTCTCCAGGTTCTGGGGGTGGGAGAAGTGCTTCTACATTCAACAGTCTGCATGCCAGGGGCCAAGTCACTTTTTGCCATGCCCCAGAGTCTGTACCACCCCCACAGTTTCCTACCAATCCAGCCCATACTTTCGAAAACAACCCCTTTATCAACTTACCTCTTTACCTGGTGGTTAGAAGCCAGTTTTCAGCAGGGACAACAGCTGATAACAAGGTGATCTTCCCTCAGGATCCTCTGGGAAAGACCATCTTGAGTTGAGTCCCTCTTGAGAATCTGGGCTTTATCATATTGGATGACAATGCTGTCCCTCTAGTTCCCAGCTGTGAGTCTTAGTATCTCTCAGTGTTCTTGAAGCCTCCTTGTGGTTCCCATTTGTAAAGTGAGGTACTGGTGCTGCCTACTCTGTGGTTTCGTTTGTAGGAGGGACAGGTACTCCCTGCTAACAAAAACTTGGCCCAGTGACCCCGAGCTTTGGCTTCTGTTTCCCTCACTACATCCCTTCTAACTTTCTTCTACCACCAGGCAGAGGGAGCAGGCTTCCTGTGGGCGGTGTTCCTCACAGCCTGGTCCTTTGAATGAATGGCTGCTAATCATTAACTCAGCCAGAAGCTGTGCAGCCCACTTTGTGTAGTTGTGAACACAGACGGATCGTTATCTTTTCTAATGTCCCACAGCTAAGACATTCCTGACCCCCAACGTACCGCCCAGCTTCCTCTCCCCAAACTCAGTGCCAATACCTTCTTCAGTGAATTCTAAGATCAAATTCAGATCTTTGTATTTGTACAAAGAGCACATTACTGAGCTATCTTCCAAGCTCCTATTTTTGTTTATAAACTTCTTAAGGGATGGTCCTAACAATAAGACTAAGAGATTCTCTATTGATAGTCTCCTGAAGGCTTAAGCCTTAGATGTTCTCAGGCTCCAGGCATTGATCATGCTTAAGGTAGGGACTGGAAGAGATGCAGAATTCTTGTGATGCTCCAGGTAAACTGTGTTCTGCCAGGCCAGAAAATACAAGTTGTATCCTATTTACCACCTATTTGCCTGGTGCTGGATACTCAGAGAGGACTGTCTTCAGAGCAAGGCAGACAAAGTTCTGACCCTGCATTTCCAGTCTCACAACAACCGGAAGGCATTTGTTTTAAGTTCCTGGGACTGGGTACAACTGTGTTCAAGAGCCCTGATAAACTCTAAGGTAACAGCTGACCCTGCTAAGAATTCTGAGTGTCTGGAAGAACTGAAGAATCTTTGCTAGAGAAATAGCCAGAACTTTAGAAGAGAGAAGGAGGGCTAACAAGAGCTAATCTGTGCAGACCTGGGGGCAGCGGTGTGGAGGGGGGATATGGTAGGGGGCACATATGGGCCAGGGGTTCACTTGGGACAGGCAGTTGCCACCTGCTCTGTATCCTGAGGAGCCAGCTTTTGTTCAGATGGCCTTCCAGGCAGCAATCCCTGACTCCCGGAAGTCATTTCCTGAAGCCAATAATGAAGATGACTCACTTGGAGCCTTGGTGGCTCTAAGGGGAGGGAGGAGGAGAGACACAACACTGGGCTTGTCCATGCCGGAAACAGACGCCAGAGCAGGCCGGGAGGCAGCAGGGAACCAGGAGCCTGCTTCTGCAGTGCTTCTCAGCACTCACACAGCAGGAAGGTGTGCTGGGGGTCCAGGACCACAGGAGTGATGAGCTCTTTGTCTCTACTGTCCTTGGTGCTGATAACCTTGAGAGGCTGCCGCACATCCTGTCCCAGTTTGGTTTCCATGGGAACTGGAGTGGCAGCATGATCACTTTGCTGAGGTGAAAAACCTCAGGATATGTTGAATAGTACCACCAGAGAGGAGACCATCTAAAGGCTGCCCTGCAGGGTACTTCTGCAGAGCCCTTGCACTTCCTTTCAAGTTGCTGGAGTCCATATTTTCTGTCCTCACTTCCATTTAGCCTGGGGGAAGGGACCTATGATATAGGTAGGCTCTCCGTGTTCTCTGAATCTTCACTGTTCACTAGCTATCTTGCTCCTGGTGTGTGATAATTGCTTATTGAGTGAATTCCTGGGTGAGGGCTAGGCTCTGACAAAAGACACACAATTCAATGTGTTCTCAATGCATCTGGTTAGTAGCATCAAGCTCTTCATGTTCCGGCCTCTTGCTGTGTTTGCCATTTTACACAGTGACATCGCAACTCAGTCCTAAACTGCTATAGATGTATTTTATCTTAATTTCTCAAAAAAATGGAAAGGATACATTTGAGAGTAGACATAGCCAGGCTGGGTAACTGACAGCCACTGAACTTTCTATAACTGACCATGCACTGTTGAGCAGAACACTGGACAAACTTGGAATAAGAGTTCTCTACAGTGATACTGAAATGGCAAAGGCACCCCAGGGTCTGGATTCAAATCGTAGCCCTGTTCTTAGGCAGTTGTGAGCACCCACGTGGGTACCAAGCCTGTCTAAATCCAAAGTCCTCCTGAGTAAAGTGAGAGGACTACAGGACTGTCTCAGGGCTGCGCTGTGTGCACTGAGTAAGTCAGCGCCCGAGGAAGGCAAGACCCTCCTGTTCTCCTGTCACCATTCTCGGACTTCATTCATTATGAGGTATATTTCCTCCATCTTTACGTCTGTGAAACTTCAGGTCTTCTTCTTCTATCTTGTTTATACATAGAATAATGTGTGCCCAGCAGACTGTGTTACGGAGCTATTATGGAATCCACCACGTTGCTATTGCTACCCCCAAAGGCCAGCACAATGTCTGGATAGTAACGGTGACTCCATGCCTCTTATAAAGAGCAAGCGCTCCCTGTCCCGTGTAAGAGCCTGTCACTCCTCCAGCTCCATGTCATCTTGGTCATCAGTGAAACCATTGTCCTTGGCACTGATGGAATGGAAGCACAACCTAGCAAGAGACCCTGATGTCAGGCAGGCCATGGTCTTGTTTCCTTGGGTGTTGGGCTAGGTCTGTGATTAGATTTCCTCATTCTTTATCCTCCCAGCTATCAGAATTTTGCCCATGTATTTGTCAAGATTCTCCAGAAAAACAGAATAGGTAGTATACACACACATATATAGAAATTACAGAACTAGCTCAGAATATTCTGGAAGGTAGCAAGTCCAAAACATTTGCAGTAGGCCAGTGACCCTGCAAGGAGCTCATGAGGCCGTTCCAATCAAAAATAGTCTGCTGGAGAAACCTTCTGGTTCAGAATTGGTCAGAACTTTGTTTCCTTTTGTTCAACCCCCTGGCTAGATGAGGCCCACCTACATTAAGGAGAGCAGTGTGTTTTATCCAATGTTCTCTAATTTGAATGCTTGCCTCATCTGACACACACCTTCACAGAGGCCAGGTTCTTTGCATGTCTAATCCCTGACTATGGAGCCCAGCTGTCTATTACCAGAAAAATGCTAGGACAGTTCTTAGCCACATACCTCAGCTCCTTGTCCCAGGCCTCACACATAAAAATAGGCATCACAACATCTTAGGGAATATTCCCAGAGGGGAGATGCCACTTTAGCTAAAGATTAGCCTTGCCTGGGGGAGACTACTCTTGGAATTTACTAACCTACAACTGGTGTCTTCTACTCTCCTCCCCAACAGCTCTACACCACATGCAGCTAAAGGGAAAGAAACAGAGGCCAGCGTTCACAGGACTTACTGGTAGAGAGCCCTGGAAAAACAGTGAATGACAGTTCACATCTAGGTTTATCTGTCTCTGACTCCTGCCTTTGAAGGATAATAAATTACTGATGCTGCCATTGTTCTATCGCTGTATTTAACACTTATGATCACTGTGTTTCAGGCCTTGTCCTAAGGACCTCAGGACAAGGTCCTAATCAGCTCTCTTAATTAACTCCACATCCAAATCATCCCCACCCCCAACTCCCACCAGTGCTGAGGCAGATATGATAAGCAGTTTGGAGGTGTAAAGTTCCCGCAATCAACCTTGCCTGGGCATGGATCCCCAGGAGGGCACCAGACAGGGTTGAGCTTCCCATCCCATCTTCCGGTCTTCTTCCTTGGTATTTTTACTGAGCAGATGGCGAATGCTTCCTCCGGGTGGACACACCTGCTGCTCGTACCTCATCTGTTCCCCATGCCTTCTAATGACTTCTGAGATTAATGCCTGTCTCTGTTGACACAGGTTTGATGAGCAGGGGAGTATGGGAAACAGGGATGCTGGCAACAGCTCAAGCTGTCCCTGGTCTGCCATCCTGTATCCTTGCCTGGCTTTGTGTTGAATCTTCTCAGTTGCCGAGGTTCAGCCCTCTGTTCCAAAAGTTAAGAACTGTGGGTCTTGTTAGCAAGCTGTGTGTCTGCTTCTGAGCATGCTCCAGGACTCCATGCTGATGGGCTTGCAAAGACAGATGACCTGGGCAGATGGTGGTGGACAAAGCTTTCCGTTGATGACTTAGGCCATCGTTTGGTAACAACCCACAGTAGAACACGCCAACCCAACAGAATCATCAGAGTGTTTGGAAAGAATGTTGGTTTGTCATTTTCTTTTGTTATAAAAACTTCACCAAACTAATGCTACATTTACAAGATGAAATTTGGGATAACCTAAATCTGTCTTCCCTGGGATGTGTGCACTCATATTCGGCTCCAGGATAAACTCCCCAAGATAAGTTTGTAATTCTTGCATTAACAAGGTGAGTAGCTTTGCTCTGTCACCACAGGCTCCAAAGAATGGGATCAAGCAACCATGGACTGAAACTTCCCAAACTGTGAGCGAACACAGGCCGCGTCTCTTCACAAGTTGATTTCCTGTGGGTGTTTGTATGGTAACAGAAGACTCACAAGCACACCAGCTGTTCAGACACAAAGCCAGGGAGTCCTGACTCCAACCTCCTGTTCTTTTTATTACCTTTCTCTCCTGCTCATCAGCGGCACCTCTTAACTCTCACCAGACACTGTCTGTCTCCCCTTCGTGAGCTAACACCTTTATCCCCTGATTGAGTGCCCAGTGTCCACACTGTCCTTCCGTATGGCACCTTCTACAGTGGATGAATGGCCTTACTTAAAAGCTGCTGGGAACCCTCTCTCTGCAGATCTGCCTCAGTCACAGAATCTCCAGCATTGCCTCTGGAGATCCAGACCAGACCCATCCTGCATGGCTTCTCTCCTCTTCCTGGTTCACAGCCAAGCCTGTCCTTTCAGTAGCCCATTTCCTCCCTGGCTTTGGAATAAGCTGTTTCTGATATTGCCAGTGATGTGTTTATCAAAAGATAAAGAGATATAAGGAGATATGTTTTGTGTGGGTGTGGGGGAAGAGGGAGTTACGGTGGGCCCATGCCAAGGCATCCCTTCCCCCTGGGGGACCAGCCATGGCCGTGAACACGATGGTACAGTATAGAATAGAGTTTATTCAGGGCATGGGGCAGGGAGTTAAGAGGGTAGTAGAGGCAGAGAAAGGCAGAGAGAGGGAGAAAGTAGAGGAGTAGAAGCCAGCCATGGCCATGAACATGTGGAGAGAGGGGAGAGGGAAGAGCCCAAGAGGGCAAGAGAGAAGCAAGAGGGAAGCAAGAATAAGAGGCAAGAGAGAGAGTCAAAAGAGAGAGGTGGGGGCAAGCAGCCCCTTTTTATAGTGGGCCAGGCCTACCTGGTAGCTGTTAGGTAACTGTGGGGAGGAGCATACCTTGCTGTTGCCAGGCAACTGTGGGGGTGGAGTTTAGACAGAATGCTAACATCCAGAGTTTCTGGTTTCTGTCTTCCATAGTTTTTCGTCTTTCACAGGTCATACCTGCTTCTCTGCAGAGCTCACATGCAGTGGTGTTTCCTTGAAGATCTGGGCAGGAACTTCTAATCCCAGGTTGATCCTGTCTATCATTTATGCCTTCTGGCACACTGTTCAGACTGGACCTCAAAATGCTAACTTGTTGCTAATTGCAGATTGACTTTTCGGGTGTTGTCCCAGCCCCAAAATGGTAATGTCAGCCCTTCTGCTGCCACTACTGTGCCTGAGGGAGGCTTATGTCCTCTTTGAGACTCCCTGTTGGCAGCAACACCCTCAAACCCATACATCTGATCCTTGAAGTCCCCCACATGATAATGCTGGGTGACCTGAGTGACCCCCAGCTCTGGTTGCCAATCTTTTCTACTTGGCTGAAAGGGGCCCAGGGGCTCACACAAGGCAGCTTCTGTCAATCATGAGAGGTTTTGGAAATTCACACTTAGTTTGAAAATTCATGTGACATTTACATTATAGTCTATATTATCACCTTCTGAAAAATAAAGAATTTACGTCACCACAAAACCCTAACAGGAAAGTCAATGCTCCCAGCATTGCCCTGCTGCTGGCTTGGCACCAGCTGTATACCATGAGGCATTACATGAGATGTGCAGTACTGCAGTGGTGCCACCTGTGGCAGATGCCCTAGATGGCCTGGGTTAGGCTTGTTATATTACACAGCTGCAGTGGGCAGGCACATCCATTCCCGGCTGGATTTCTTGTCTGTTTCTGGTTTGTTTGGGGCAGAGTCTTGTTGTATAGACCAGGTTTCTGTTGCATCCACAGTCTTCCTGTTTCAAGATCATGAGTTTTGGGATAACTGGCACCAGCATCCCAGTACATTCCCATATAACAAGTCCTACCTTGAGCCTCTGGAGTCCCTGTCTGTTTGTCTGTCTAAGAGCGTTTTTTTTTTTTCTTCAATAGACTGCCCTACCTTTAAATTTTTCTGGGAATTTGGGGTCTGGGGAGATGGCTCAGTCAGTAAAGTGCCTGCTATAAAACATGAGTTGACTTCAGATCCCCAGCCACCACAGATAAGCCAAGCATGATGACTTGTGTGTGCAATTCTAGTCCCAGAGAAGTAGAGACAGGAAGAATCCTAGGGATGGCTGAGTCTTGCTGAAAGACTGAGCTCTTGGTTGACTGGAAGACCCTGTATTTTTTTTAAGTAGGGTGAATGATAAAGACACCTAATATCAATGTTTGGCCTCAACATGCATGTGCACACACTGGAAACACACACACACACACACACACACAATTTGGACTTGAAAGCACTTAGGGTAACTGTCAATTAGTATAGGAAACTAATTGTCAATAAAGATCCTCAGTTACCTTTGGTTGGCAGAGTCTAACCCTATTTCAAATGGATCCTTGGTAGGATCTCCAGTGTGTCTGACCTCAGTGGTTCACAATGGCTTGAGATGGTGGACAAATGAGAGGGGGACCAAGCCGTGAGGGAAGGTTCTAGCACATGGAAGGCACAAAGGTAAGGCAATGGTTATAGAGTTGCCAGTTGTGTTCTTGGAAGTGGAGACCCAGACACTCAAGTCTACCAACTATGAACCCAGGGCATGTCTTAGTTAAGGTTTCTAGTGTTGTGACCAAGAACCATACCCAAAATCAACTTTGGGAAAGAAAGTGTTTGTTTAATCTTCTAGTTTATAGTTCATAATCCAGGGAAGTCAGGGCAAGAACTCAATGTAGGAACCTAGAGGCAAAAGCAGAGGCGGGCCGTGGAGGAGCCTTACTGGATGCTTCAGACAGCCAAGACCACCAACCCAGGCTGTCACACTGAGCTGTGCCCTCCCACATCAATCACCAATCAAAAATGTACCTCCAGCTGGGCAGTGGTGGTTCATGCCTTTGATCCCAGCACTTGGGAGGCAGAGACCAGTTTGCTCTACAGAGTGAGTTCCAGAACAGTGGAGGACAGAGAAATGGTCTTTGAATAAATAAATAAATAAATAAATAAATAAATAAATAAACAAACAAACAAATAAGGAAGGAGGAAGGAAGGAAGGAAGGAAGGAAGGAAGGAAGGAAGGAAGGAAGGAAGGAAGGAAGGAGAAAAAATGTTCCTTAGGCTTGCTGACTGCTAATCTGGTAAGGGCATCGTTTTTTCAGTTGAGGTCCCTTCTTCCCAAATGATTCCAGTTTGTGTCAAGTTGACATAAGTGCAGCCAGCACAAGGTATGACCCAAGCCAGCAGGTCTCTTCAGAGTTCAGAGGTCATTCTCCTGCTGTACTGAAATGAGACTGAGACGGTTTGTCTGGTCTCTGCTGCCGGAAAGACCGAATGCATAGGCCCGTGGGTTCCTAATGCTGACGTTAGTGAGAGACGAGGAGTTAGACAGACTCTCTGTTAGGCAGACAGATAGGGAAAGGGTCAGTGGTTTGGTAATCAAGGTGATAAGCTTTCAAGATGGCGAGCTTCTTCTTCACCCTTGAGACTTAGACAGAAGTCTGGCAGTTTAAAACAAAGGCCTTGTAGGCTTTTGTCCCCCCTCCACCACATAGCAGGCTGCCTGCTGATGGACTGGTTCAGTAAGTTCAAGGTCTCATCAGGGTATGTTACACAAGAGTTGCCAGCCAATCGTCCTATCTTTCTGCAAACTGATCAACCGTAAATTAGGAGAGGACAATTCTCCAGAGACTGAAAGGAAAGCAAGCAAACACACAAACAAGAAGAAGAGAAAGGAATTTTCAGTCAGAGTCCCCCCTCCCCCATTCTACTTTGCAGAGGAACTTTTTCTCTGTGTCTACTCCATCTGTGAGCTTCCTCACCCCCAGTAAGCACCTGTCCTCAACTGTTGATCCTGTTTGCAGCACTTGAGGTGTCTTCACTGTGACCTGTTGGACTGTAGTTATTTCCAGCCTTTTCATTCTTTAGCTAGCAAAGAAAATAAAGCTACTCCAGGCCCCCAGACTGTGCCACAAAGACCTTGATAGGTAAGGCTAGAAGCAAAAAGCCCAGGATGGCTCATTCGTTGGATCCTCCAGAAAGAATACACTCAAACACACATGCACATAGTGGACATGTGCAGAGGAGAATGCGTGTGAATGAAAGGGCAAGCTAAGCAGAAGTGGGTGGATGGAGGTTTATTCCCATCACTGTCGAAGTCTGCTGCCTATGGAAGGGGAGGGAGGAGGAAGAAAAACCAGACAGGAAGATTCTCAGATAGTAGAGAGCTCAGAAAACTCTCAGTGAGGAAGTGAAGGGCTCTAATCCAAGATAGCTTACAGAGGCACCCACCATGTCCAGTCACTGGCTGGTGCTGTCTGCAAAACAAGCTGACTTGGTCTGATGATATCTACACCTGGAGGCTGGGAGCTAACGTCATTTTTTGGCACTACTGCTACCATGGAAGGAAATCTCATGTTTAGTTTGATGGAGATATACATGGTGATAGGTCATCTGGCTCCAGGACACACTTGTTTCTTCACTGGCCTTTGTAGCCTTGGGGACATGATGGCCGCTGCCAGACATGCCGAGCAATGCTGTGGGGCTGGGCACTTACTTGTTGGTGACAGAAGTAAAGTACTAGGAGTCTTGGCTTGACCTGTGACAGTGCCAAGAGTCAAGAATATTGACTACATTGGAATTCACCCTGTAGACCAGGCTGACCTCGAACGCACAGAGATCTGCCTGCCTCTGCCTTCCAAGTGAATCTAAGAACCTTGCCTCTGGATGGTGATGAGCACACAGGACCCACATCGATCCTCCTAGGTTGGGATCTTCAAGACCAGGCTGATCACCAAATGGCCCTTGCATTTTTCAAGTGACTCTTGTGCGTACAGAATATGGTTACAGCTATGTGAGGAGGCTCAGAAGGTCAACATTAAGGTCTATGGATGGATATCTAGTTATAGTCTTCTGCCTTAGAGGCAGAGGAGCCCAGTGCTTGAGGGATAATGATCCTAGGGCAGTGATTCTCTACCTTCCTAATGCTGTGACCTTTTAATACAGTTCTTCATGTTGTGGTGGCACTCAACCATAAAATTAGAAAATTAGTTTCTTGCTATTTCATTACTGTAATTTTGCTACTGTTATGAATCATAATGTAAATGTCTAATATGCAGGATAGCTGATGTGCAACCCCTGTGAAAGGGGTGTTCAACCCCCAAGGGGGTTGTGACCCACAGGTTGAAAACCACTGCTCTAGAGTCTAGACTGATTTTTCTCATTACTTGCTGTTCGTTTTTCAACTAAGAATCCCCAGCAAACTCATGCAAGCCTTGATGGCCGGCCAGTGGCACTGCTTTGGGAGGTGGTGAAATTGTTGGGACATAGAACCCAGCTAGCAGACACGAGCCACGAGGAGTGAGCCTTGAGGGTTATAGGACCACTTCTATCTCAGGTCTGCTTCCTGACCTGCTAAGATATGAGAAGCAGAAGCGGCTGGCTCCCACCACTGCAGACAACCACATGCCACACCAACCCCACCACACTGGACTGAATTCCTTAAAACCCCACGAATTAGAAGAAACTTTCTCCCTTAGGTTGCTCCAGTCAGGCATTTTGTTATAATGACGAAGGAAGTAACTAGTACTCTGCCAGAAAGGAACCTTTGCATAAACACGTTTGTGCATAGCTCTCCCTATCATGACTCCATCATAGGGACAGTGAAGAACCTAAACTACCATAACTCCATCCACCAAGGCTCTGTGCTAAAGTGAGCAGGTCCCAGATTTAGTGGAATCACAGCATACTCAGCTCCATTTGAATTTCAGGTATGCAAACAACAGCGACAAAACATTTTAGTGTAAGTGCATTCCAAAAATGATATACTCACATTATACAGTTAATACCATTACTTACTACTCACCTGAAACTTAAATTAACTGGGAATCCTATATTTTTACTTGCTAAATCTGATAGTTAACACCCCTCCTAAATGGAAGTCTCTGGCTCTCTTTTTGCTGTGCCTGTCTCAGGCTGACCTAGAAAGGATTTCAGTCAACTGGAGACAATCTTAGAGAGACCATCGACTGGGCAGCTTAAGCAATAATTTGTTTCTCATAGTTCTGGAAGCTGGCAGGTCCAAGATCAAGGTGTCAGTGGACCCTGTGTATGGTTAGGACCAGGTCCTAGTTTGCAGATGGCACTTTTCAAAGCATCCTCATAGAGTAGAAAGCGATGGAGCTTCTATCTCTCATTCTTTATGAGGATGTTAATAAGGATGTTAATGATCTTGAGGTGAGGACCTCAACTCATGGCGTCATTAGGCCTTGCCTCCCAATAGACTCATCTCCAAATACTATTAACATCAGCTGTGAATTGGTGTGTGTGTGTGTGCGCGCGCGATGTGAATATATGTATACATATATGAATGTATGCATGCATGTGTGTATGTATGTATGTATGTATGTGTATAAACATAGTCTAAAGGCAAAGCCAAATAATGAAACATATAAATGGAGGAAGAGAAGGAGGGAAAAAGTAAATAAAATATTCCAGGGAAGCAAACTCCAGGAAGAAGCTCAGTAGAGAGGCTGCAACAGGACCTAGAGCCAATAGGCTCTCTTGGTTGCTGACTCAATTACGACACAGCATCGGGCAGGGTGGGGAAGAGAGGGAACTGAAGGTGTTGGTAGGGCATCTAGGTAGTCAACCCAAACCTCACATTTACGAGCCGTCTTGCTCATCCTGTTCGTGAACACAAC
Source organism: Mus musculus (assembly GCF_000001635.26). Lineage (NCBI taxonomy): Eukaryota > Metazoa > Chordata > Mammalia > Rodentia > Muridae > Mus > Mus musculus. The sequence continues at coordinate 32,302,639 of NC_000075.6, forward strand.
CGGCCTTCTGCGCAGCAGGTTCTGCAAGGAAGAGCTAACACCAGCTGTTCAGTGCGTGTCTGCACAGCTCGAGACAGTCTGGGGCTGAGGTCATCGTTTTGCTCAATAACCATGGCAAACAATTTTCTGGGGGCTAGTCTGCTGTAGATTAATTTATTATAGCCTTCCATTGTGGCTAATGTCCACACGTCTCCCTTATATCTGAAAAATGTGTTTAGCATGCAAAACAGCCATCTAATTTGTGAGTGAATGGCTCCACTGGCTGCCAGTGTTAGGATCCAGAGCCCTTTCTTTTCAAACAAGATTGTTTTTATGGGTTGGGGGAGTAATGTGCCTGCATGTGTGTGGGGATCAGAGGACACAGTGGGCGTTGGTTCTCTCCTTCCACCACGTGGCTCCTAGTGATTGAACTCAGTGCTCTGGCTTGACCCATGGAGATATTTTGTAAGCCCCTGAGACTTCTCTAAAGGCCTCTGTTGGTCCTCCTATTCCCATGAAATCTAGAAACTTTCACCCTCTCTCACAAACCAAAGGGGATGGGAGTGGGGGAGGGGTTCTACTTACTCTTCCATAAGGAACATCATCTGCCCTGAGTCAGAAATAATAAAGGAGGTGACGGCTAAGGCAGACCCACCATAGCATCCTGGACACAGTGTAGGTGAAATGAGATGCGCTTCAGTTTCTAATGTCTTCCATACTCAACTGAACAAGGGCAAGGCATGGCAGTAGGCACAGAACTAACCATGCTTAGATTATGCTTAGTAACTGACTAGAAAGACTGAACACTGAGAGGTTTTAAATAAGAACCACTACCCTCTTTCACTTATTAATAAGGGCTTTGTTTGGATCACAGCTGGTGGCATTATATTGGAGGGTTCTGGATATTCTAGAAGGAAGGGCCTTGCTGGAGAATTCAGATCACTGGAGCTGTGTCCTTAGGGCATGTGTCTTGCTCTTCAAGCTGATTTTCTAAAAAGCTAATTGTCTCAAGGATGAGAAGTCTGATGAGTCCAGCCAGAGTCCATTGTAAAGAGAAAGAAGATATAAGATACAACTTGCCAAAAGCATGAAATTCAAGAAGAACGAAGACCAAAGTGTGGACACTATACCCTTTCTTAGAAATGGGAACAAAACACCCATGGAAGGAGTTACAGAGACAAAATTTGGAGCTGTGACGAAAGGATGGACCACCTAGTGATTGCCATATCCAGGGATCTACCCCATAATCAGCTTCCAAATGCTGACACCATTGCATACACTAGCAAGATTTTGCTGAAAGGACCCAGATATAGCTCTCTCTTGTGAGACTATGCCGGGTCCTAGCAAACACAGAAGTGGATGATCACAGTCAGCTATTGGATGGGTCACACGGCCCCCAATGGAGGAGCTAGAGAAATTACCCAAGGAGCTAAAGGGAACTGCAACCCTATAGGTGGAACAACAATATGAACTAACCAGTACCCGGGAGCTCTTGTCTTTAGCTGCATATGTATCAAAAGATGGCCTAGTCGGCCATCACTGCAAAGAGAGGCCCATTGGACTTGCAAACTTTATATGCCCCAGTACAGGGGAACGCCAGGGCCAAAAAGGGGGAGTGGGTGGGTAGGGGCTTGGGGGGGTGGGTATGGGGGACCTTTGGGATAGAATTGAAAATGTAAACGAGGAAAATACTTGATTAAAAAAAGAGAGAGAGAAAGAAGCGTCATGGAAAAGTCACGGGGCGGTGGGGGGGCTCTCTTAGTCAGGGGCACATGGAACAGCTACTGACAGTGGAAAGAGGTCTGACTCTGGACCCAAGATGTTCTTAGAAGGCCAGCAATTTGGGGACAAATGCTGTCATGGTGAAGCAAAAGAGGAGGGGACCAGGGAAGAGAGGATGAAAGACTGCAGGCAGGAGAACATTATCATCATTAATGCTGACCATGTATGAAGGAGGAGACACATGCTGCCCCTTTGTGTCCATGGTCCCCAGGGTAAAGAGCTCAAAGCTTATATTTACAGACCATCAAGACAACCTTCCCTAGAGGCTCCATTAATGCTCTGGTACCCCAAGAAGTAGTTCTCACTGGTCCACAGCATTGAAAAACAGTCAGAGGCCAAATCCAGGACTGAAGGACTGAAGGGGTTTTTCTCCTTTGGAGAAACACACATAGGACACCGCACAGAGGAGACACAGCCTATGGGTTAGTACAACGTTAGATGAGCCATGCTAAAGCTAGTGTGTGATGTTGGTGCTGGGCACGGGGCCCTATTTATACCCGACATGGGAAGCTAGTGAGCAAGGCAAGGACGACTGCAATCAACTCAAAGGTCAGAAAGGGAATCGTGAGCTACAGAATTGTAATGAAATGGAAGCTGCCGTGGGTCTCAGAGGAGAGTGTGACTTGCCATCTATGTTGTAGGATCAAGAATGCTACCATCTGAAGGCACCTCTGCGAAGCCTGTCTGAATGTTTCACTACAGAACCTTAAGCATGACTGTCTTAGCTTTTCTAAGTAGGGAAAGGACAGGGTAGTGCTGAGCTCTGAGGAAGAATGTTCTCATGAGACAAAGCATACTCTTTAGCGGATAAAATAAGTAAAGTGGAACTATTTTGGACATCAGCTATAACCAAAAAATGCTTCTGAATTACGTTCCACAATAAGCCCTTTTGGGCATAGTAAATGTAGATTAAGGAGATGGGCAGAGCTGGGGTACTGATGTAGGAATGCAATTTTATACCAACTCTTACTAATCAAGTTGTCTGCCTGTGGTTAGTTTCTTAAATTTTCCTCTGAGATCTCATATTGCAAAGGAGCCAGTTACTTCTCCTGATCCACCCTCGGCCCACCAGCACTTTCTGAGGATTCCACAGTCACAGTTGTCTCTCTACATGAAATGGAAATGCAAATCTGCAAGGAGAATATGGAAATGTACTCTTTTAAGCAAGCGACATGTCAGACATCACAATGGAAACCAAAAAGGTAACAGGGAGTTTAAAGGGATGCTTCAGAAATGAAAATAAGGCTTTGAAATGGGCAGTGGGAACAGGAAGGAATTGCAAAGCTAGCATGTAAAAAAAGCTAATTAGGAGAAGCCAGAGCAGCTCAGATGTGACTCATAGGAAGAAAGAAACAGACGCTATATGCAGAAGGGCATTGTGGGTGTCAGAGTGGAGCCTGTGGGGCATGGGAGGGTTCTTGGGGACCCACTCATGACCAAGGTGTGCCTGGAAAGTGGAGCTTTGTGGGTATGTTGAAGGTGACAGTCTACTGAGGGGGTCAGAACGGCCTTAGTCAATGTGGCCTTGGATGCGTCCCCCTGACCAGCTTTCCCAGGGCTCCCCGCTTAGCATCTTTTAGAATCACAGAGGTCTTAGAAACACAGTATCTAGACAACCCTAGAGGGTCTTTCTCAGGAACCATCTTGGAGCATTCTAGAAGGTGATGGGTATGAGAATTCCTCTTCTGCTTACTCCACAGACCCATTTCCTCTCAGCTAATGTGTGGCCTGCAGGAGCTCCTCCGAGTCATGCCTCAGCCACACAGGGACATCCAGATCTGCACTCTACTTTCTTCTGGGCCAATCTTCTCTGGGAATTCATTTTCAATCCCACTTATACCCTGATGACTCTCAATCCCAGGACCCTCCTCATCCTCGTAGATCTAGATGGATGTATGCAAAGGCGTGCTTCTGAGTATTTGGTCTGAGACTAAGCAAGCTAGTTTTCCCTACTGGAATCCTATTTCAGTGCAGCCAAACTAGGTAATCTGGGTGCTCAGGTGCATGGGTGTGTCACCGTCAGGATCATCAACCCCACACCTGACCGTTCTGCAAGTTACTCTCACAAACTGAGATCCACCTGCATCTGCTTGGCCCTGATGCCTTCTTAGTTGAGTTTGTCATCACTGCTATTTCTAATCCACTCTTCATGCTTAGGCACAGTGGTCACTGGAAAACAGTGATCCTTCCCAGAGTTCATTGCTCTGAAGGAGATGGCCTAGCCTGTTGTTATCTAGCTACTCTCAGCACTTTCCCTCCATCCCCACTGGGTGCTCCGGCCACTTCTCTGTGCATTGATCCCCAAGCAAGGGGCATCTTTCTCTAGGTTCCTCCCTGTGCATCATCCCCACTCATCAGCCTTGCTCATCCTTCAGCTCTCAGTTCAAACATTGCTTCTGTGGCTTAGGTAAGACTAAGACCATCGCTACACACACTTCATATTTTCAATGCTATAGGACTGTGTGTGTGTGTGTGTGTGTGTGTGTGTGCATACATGTACACTTTTACTCAATAGGATGGGCTACAGGAGGCCCTAACACTGGTGAGCTCATTGGATTTATCCCTGACTCTTCTATGGGGCTATCAGGTTTCTTTGTGTCCTGGTTGGAGATCCCATCTTGGTCACAGGAACTGGTCCATACACCCTGAGTCCTTGTCCAGAAGGCAGGAAGGGCTGTTCAGTGGATGATGAATCAATCAAGATCCATCTTCCCAGTTCTGTAGAAATCTTATCCCTGATCTTCCAGCTGGGAAGTATTGCCTCCTGCTCTGGTCATGTGGCCAAATAGAGGGAGGGAGGCCTGAATCAGGACCAGCCAGCATGCCCAGTTTTCCCTCTAGATTTGTACACAAATGGCAATGGTCTCTCTCTCTCTCTCTCTCTCTCTCTCTCTCTCTCTCTCTCTCTCTCTCTCTCTCTCTCTCTCTCTCTCTCTCTCTCTTAACCTGGAACATGGAAACATCCTGGGAGCTGGGCCCAAAGATGCATTGTTAGAAAGAGAAATATCAAGACCTGTTAATGCCTATGCTCAACTTAGGAGAAACCCAGCAAACATCCTCAAGAGATGGGCTAACTCTCTACAGACGATGGCTCTGTCTTCGAGAACGTTTTTGACAGGACATCCTGGTCAAAGCTGTTCCCCAGGGCCACAGTGAGGACCATGGCACAGCACATTCTACAAGGAGCTGGTAGACTAGGGGCAGGTAGACTAGGGGCAGGCAGACTAGAAGCAGGCAGACTAGGGGCAGGCAGACTAGAAGCAGGTAGACTAGGGGCAGGTAGACTAGGGGCAGGCAGACTAAGAGCGGGCAGACTAGGAGCAGGTAAACTAGGGGCAGGCAGACTAGGGGCAGGTAGACTAGGGGCAGGCAGACTAGGGGCAGGCAGACTAGGGGCAGGTAGACTAGGGGCAGGCAGACTAGGGGCAGGTAGACTAGGGGCAGGCAGACTAGGGGCAGGCAGACTAGAAGCAGGTAGACTAGGGGCAGGCAGACTAGAAGCAGGTAGACTAGGGGCAGGCAGACTAGAAGCAGGTAGACTAGGGGCAGGCAGACTAGGGGCAGGCAGACTAGAAGCAGGTAGACTAGGGGCAGGTAGACTAGGGGCAGGTAGACTAGGGGCAGGCAGACTAGAAGCAGGTAGACTAGGGGCAGGCAGACTAGAAGCAGGTAGACTAGGGGCAGGCAGACTAGAAGCAGGTAGACTAGGGGCAGGCAGACTAGAAGCAGGTAGACTAGGGGCAGGCAGACTAGGGGCAGGTAGACTAGGGGCAGGCAGACTAGGGGCAGGTAGACTAGGGGCAGGTAGACTAGGGGCAGGCAGACTAGGGGTAGGTAGACTAGGGGCAGGCAGACTAGGAGCAGGTAGACTAGGGGCAGGTAGACTAGGGGCAGGCAGACTAGGGGTAGGTAGACTAGGGGCAGGCAGACTAGGAGCAGGCAGACTAGGGGCAGGTAGACTAGGGGCAGGCAGACTAGGGGCAGGTAGACTAGGGGCAGGCAGACTAAGAGCGGGCAGACTAGGGGCAGGTAGACTAGGGGCAGGTAGACTAGGAGCAGGTAGACTAGGGGCAGGCAGACTAGGAGCAGGTAGACTAGGGGCAGGTAGACTAGGGGCAGGTAGACTAGGGGCAGGCAGACTAGGGGTAGGTAGACTAGGGGCAGGCAGACTAGGGGCAGGTAGACTAGGGGCAGGTAGACTAGGGGCAGGTAGACTAGGGGCAGGTAGACTAGGGGTAGGTAGACTAGGGGCAGGCAGACTAGGGGTAGGTAGACTAGGGGCAGGCAGACTAGGAGCAGGTAGACTAGGGGCAGGTAGACTAGGGGCAGGCAGACTAGGGGCAGGTAGACTAGGGGCAGGTAGACTAGGAGCAGGCAGACTAGGGGCAGGCAGTCTAGGGGCAGGTAGACTAGAAGCAGGCAGACTAGGGGCAGGCAGACTAGAAGCAGGCAGACTAGGGGCAGGCAGACTAGGGGCAGGTAGACTAGGGGCAGGCAGTGTAGGGGCAGGTAGATAGAAGACTAGAAGCAGGTAGACTAGGGGCAGGTAGACTAGGGGCAGGCAGACTAGGAGCAGGTAGACTAGGGGCAGGTAGACTAGGGGCAGGTAGACTAGGAGCAGGCAGACAAGGGGCAGGCAGACTAGGGGCAGGTAGACTAGGGGCAGGCAGACTAGGGGCAGGTAGACTAGGGGCAGGCAGACTAGGAGCAGGTAGACTAGGGGCAGGCAGACTAGGGGCAGGTAGACTAGGGGCAGGCAGACTAGGGGCAGGTAGACTAGGGGCAGGCAGACTAGGGGCAGGTAGACTAGGGGCAGGCAGACTAGGGGCAGGCAGAGCTCTGTTCTGGATGTGTTCCTGCCTTTTGGTGGTGAGTGCAAACATCCTTAATATTATTGGTTGGGTGACAAATTTTTGAGTTTAGAGAAAACCTCTCAGGTGCTGAGTCCATTTTAAAAATAATTTTTCATGAACACATTCATGAATTTATAGACAATTGTTTTTATATATTAAAAACAATATTTTAAAAAAGATTTATCCTTCCACACTGAAGATTTTGTTTATTGGTGTGTATGTGGGAGGTTGTGTGTAGTATGTGTGTCTATATGTGTGTGCTGTGTGTGGTGTATGTGTGTGGTATGTGTGGTGTATGTGTGTGGTGTGTGTGTGTGTAGTGTATGTGTGTGGGGTGTATGTAGAGTGTGTGTATGTGCGGTGTATATATGGTGTGCTTGTGTGTGTGGTATGTGTGTGGTGTGTGCCTGTGTGGTGTATGGTGTATGTGTCTGCATGGTGTATGTCTGTGTGGTGTATGGTGTTTGTGTATGTGTGTGGTGTGTGTGATGTATGTGTATGTATGTATGGTGTGTATGAGTGTGGTGTGTGTCTATGTGGTGTATGGTGTATATGTGGTATGTGTGTGTATGTATGTATAGTGTGTGTATGTGTGGTGTGTGTCTATGTGGTATATGATGCATATGTATGTGTTTATTTATGTATAGTGTGTATATGTGTGGTGTGTGTCTATGTGGTGTATGGTGTATATGTGGTGTGTGTGTTTGGGTACACATTTGTACATGTGTATCCGTGGAGCCTAGAGGTCAGTTTGTGTGTCCTTCTAGTGCTTTCCACCTTAGCTTTTGAAACAGGGTCATTCACTGAACATGAAGCCCATTATCTGGCTAGATGAGCTGCCCAGGACTCCCTTGCATCCTGCTGTCTCTCCCTCCCGGTGTCAGGACTGCTGGCGTGTGTCATCGTATCCAGCCTTTTGAGTGGTACCTGGATCTGTATCAGACCTTTATGCTTGCACACAAGCACTTTACACCCTGACTCATCTCCTCAGCCTCTTGTTTGTTCTTTCTGGTTTCCCTTTTTTTCTTAAATAAGTTCTTTTATTTACTTATATATTTTTTGAGACAGGGTTTCTCTGTGTAGCCCTGAGTGTCCTGGAACTCACTCTGTAGACCAGGCTGGCCTCAAACTCAGAAATCTGCCTCCCTCTGCCTCCCAAGTGCTGAGATTAAAGGTGTGTACCACCACTGCCCGGCTAAATAAGTTCTTTTATTCAGGTATTGTAACACTACCCTGTGATCCCAGCCCTCTGGAGACAGAAGCATACATACATGTCACATTAGGTCATTCTTTGATGAGCTCTCCTTGGGGTGAAATCCAAGTCCTCCCAGTAAGGCAGGGCTGGGTCTTGGGGCTGCAGTGCCCTTGGTCTTCACTCAGCCCTACAGATCCTTCCAGCATCCACCTCAGGACTTTGCATACACCCTACCTCCCTGCCCCTCTGTCCTTGCATCTCCAAAGATGAAGCCTGTCTGCTTTGTGTGGTGAGCTCCCACTTCCTTGCATCTCTAGCCTCAGCAGCCAGGGTAAGGACCCCCACCCCTGCCCCCATCCCCCAGCCCATCAGCCTCAGGTCCTGTTCTCCGCTGAGCTCAGCCCTCTGCTTTGCTCCTGGATTTTATTTGCACCCGCTGTTCTCTTACTCATGTACCTTCTCTGCTCCCTAACACACAACAAGTCCCATGGAGGCAGGAGATCACACTATCTTTTTAGGGTTTGTTCCACCCCCAAAATTTGCATGCTGAAGTCTAATCCCCAAGGCGATAGAGTTAGAAAGTAAGATTCAGAAGAGGGTTAGATCATGAGGGTGGAGCCCTCAGGAGTGGGGTTTGCACCTTTATATGGGAGTCCTATAGGAGAACAAGCCTGCCCCTTCTACCATGGGAGGATGCAGAGAGGTTTTAATCCAGGAGGAGTGGGCCTCACTAGATACCGAATCTGCCTGTGCTTATCTTGATGTGTCAGCTTGCAGACCGTGAGCGGACATGCCCATCGATTCTGCATTATCCAGTCGGAAGCATGTGTGTTACAGCAGCGAAAGTCAGCTAAGACACTCTTGACCATTAATGAATCCACAGTGTCTCCTGTTGCTTCCGGAACATAGTAGGGATCCAGTAAATGTGGTGGTATGTGTAGGAAAGCTGAAGTAATGGGAAGTCAGAGGCCCACTGAACATTTTGTGGCGTGTGCACTCTCTCTCCAGCCCCTATTGGTGCTGGGGATTGGGCTCAGGTCCCTGCATAATGCCATCTAGTGAGATATATCCCAGCCTGAACTTCTGCTTCCTGACAGACACATAGTTTTCCAACCTTCACCAGAGACAGGTGTTGGTATGTCTAGCAAAGGCTTACCAAGCCCAGAGGCAATGATCAGCATAGATGGCCACTGGACCGATGTCCAGCTCTTCCTGCTCTGGGGGTTCTGAGAAACATACAGATGGGAATACCTTTATATACAGAGAGGCAGTGGGCACCTGAAAAGGTAGGTAATGTTAATGAGGAAAGTTCTAGCCTGAAGGGGAGAGAGGGAAGACTGTCAATGCATTCTGAGTAGGAATGGCCCTGACAGTTTAATGGCTCTTTCCTCCAGAGCACAGTCAACCTGATGAACACGCTTCCCTCATTCCTAGCCGTTTGCCTGGACCAGACCCAGTGAACTCCACTCCGCGGAGACAACAGATGGTTGTGGATTCCTGAATGACTGCAGCTGCTCACTTCTCCGGGTAGCAGTGCAGCTAGGCGAGCCCGGACCTTTCAAATCACACAGGGCTGGCTGTGGTCTCTTCCGCGAGCGTGTTTATTTCAGAGGTGATTCAGAATGTGAAAGCAGGAGTCCACTCGTGCACACGGAGGGACTCTAAATGTGCACACATACGTACTTGATGCATCTCGCAGCAGCAGCCTCACCCCACTGGCCCTGCTTCTCTGTGCTTACTTGTACCATTTGTGAAGAATGAAGTCCTACGCTCTGGTTAACACATCCCCTTTCTCACCCATTCCTCCCCTGTGGTTTAGAATTCTTGCCTCTAGCACACAGAAGCCAAGGCTATTTGAATAGCAGCTTTTGAATAAAAGCAAATAGTCCCTTAGAGGGAAAAAAAAAATCCCAGCTGACATTTCTATTTCCCAAACTACTCCCTAGACATTTGTTTATCACCAACATGTTGCTGGACTCTACTGGGGTCTAAAGAGGAACCTACTACGTGTACCTACTGTGGGTGTGACTGACTCGGGTAGAGCAGGGCTTCTGGGCTAGAGTGGCTTTTCTGGGGGTCTGCTGTTAGATCCTCATATCTATAGCTTCTTCTTCAGTTCACAGTCTGGGCTTGAGTTGTAAACATGCCCTTTGCGGATTCTTTTCCCCATAACCTTGGTTTTGACATTCGCACAGGATTCATAGCTCTGCCTGCAGACAGGGGCAGCATCGTCCCCCGTGTGAAGCTGCTGGCCATTGCCACAGCTTCCTGGTTCATGTCTATGTCTGTTTCCTACCACTGTCAGGCAGTCCACACACTGAGTGTTACAGGTGCTATTGCAGACTGCTGATGGGCAGTTTCTGTGCCTGCTGTCTGCCATACATGCATTGATTTCCTTCTCTCTGATTACCCTGGGGGATGGGTGCTAGGTCAGACATGGGACATGTCCTGTTCACTGCAGCTGCCCTATACCAGCTGGGGCTTCTCATACCCCCCTCTCAAGATGAATCAATACCTTGGCTCGCCATGTTGTCTTTACAGGGGAGTCTGGGTGAGGACTAGGCTCATGTGAGATGATATCACTGACAGCTGATGATCATCACAGGAAGACACCTCCTATCAACCCCCTTGCCAATGCATGCTCAGTGGAAAGCTCAGGTTTCCATTTGAGAGATTGTTAACCTTAACTACCACAGCCTCCCTGCCCTTTCCCCAGGGTTCCCTGATAACAACCATTCCGTAAACTTACGGCTTGCCTGCAGATTGATAGCCCAGAGACTCCCCAGCGTGGCTATTTTCAAAATTATTCAAAGGACGAAGATGCCTTAAAATTACTCGTGACTTCGGCAAGGTGGGTTCTGAATATCTAACACTAAATAAAAGGTGAAAATTATCCCCGGACAGATGAGCTGTGTGAATCGCTGGCAATCTCTGCCTTTGCTGCCATCTTGAAGTCTCCCTGTGGACACTGGGCCCTGTTACTAGGGCAGTGTTCTGTCCAGGTCTGACCTTCCCACCCCAATACCAGCCGAAATGCCAATAACTGCAGGTTTAGATGAACAAAAGGAACAGTGAATTGCTCCAACTGGGAATCACCTGGATGGGAGCTCAAGAGCTCTGTATTTTAAATGAGAAAGCAACCTCAGGTCCAGCCATTTCGGGGGAGGGAGGGTGGGTGAGTTTTGAGCAGTGTAATGGTGTTCCTGGGAGGGCAATTTGACAGAGGGCTTTAGGATACTGTTAGAGAACCAAGCCTAGAGGTTACATAGCCTCTAGGGGAAAGCCATTCTTTCCCATGGAATCTCTTTTTCCACGGCTCAGTAGCTCTCTGGGAATCAGAAAAAGGTGTTTCCTAATTATCTTAAGGCTGGAAAAAGGGACTGTCCTCTACAGTACTGCTCGGGAATCGACCAGAGCCACTGTGAGGGCTCTGTCTGTGCCTGCAGCCTGGGAGCTGATCCCTAAGGGTGTTTGTGCAGGAAGATGGCCCCATCGTGTTTGCTTGAGACATTTCCATCTGTGGTAAAAGAGATCTCCAGACACCTTTACCAGAACCAAGTCCAAGAATGCAGGAGTGTTCTCTAACCACTGCTCCACCCGACAGAGGCCGGGGTGTCTTACAAGTTGATGTGCAATCTTTGCTTTGTGTCACCCTCAGGGGAAGTTCCTGGCTCCAAAGGATTCACTGAGCCAGGGCCAGCTGGAAGGCAGGCCATGGGATAAGAGGTGTGAATGAAGGTTCCCAGTTGCTACAGATAACAGACAAGCAGGGACATGTTCCCCAGGCAGACAGGGGCTCTTCTCCATCAGTGTTGACTGCTTCAGGCAGGCTCTCAAAGCAGCCAAGAGAAATGGCACACATGGGTTCCTTGATTATGTCGGGGCCCAGTGGGAGCCACGTCTGAAGCAGAGAGGCCTGAGAACAGGGTCTCGTGGTTATGTTGGCAGAACCTCAGAAGTGTCAGATTGGTTGGGGAGAGTGAGGAGAGAACCAGTAAGAACTTGCCTTCTCCAGTGTGGGTGAATTTCTACTGGCACACGGAGCAAGGGATTTTTTCCAGAGAGGAAGGACATGGCAGTCAAGGCAGGAAGTCAGCAGGAACAGAGATCTCTGGGAATTATTGTTGGCCTCTTCTCTAGCCCTGCCTCAGTTCTTTGTGACCATGAGGGATGGAATGAGCTCTGAGTCATACAGTAAAGTCCATGACTAACATGGCTCATATGTAGGAGCAGTGATCCATTGAGATATGGGCCAGCATCAGACTTATAAACCTATATTTTAAATTTATTGGTCAAGAACTTTCAGAAAATTATTTGAAGAGTTTTTAAAACTTTAGTGACATCAACTGTTCATTGATATGGAGATGTCCTTGGGATGGGAAGGGCAGTCCCCTCACACTTAGGTCACCACGATAGAAACCTGATTGGGTCTGTTATCTTACTAACTCCAGTACATATCAGCGTTGGCATTCGGGTATCTTCAGGAGTGCATCCACTTCTTTGATAGCCTCCACAGCTTCTCATTGACACACCAGTGGCCCTGACTCACACAGACCACTGTTCTCTCTTGGCCAAGTGGGGGATGTTTCAGAAATACAAATAAGGCAATTGTGAAACAGGAGCCAGACCACTGTCCGGCCATAAGAGCATCATTCCCTGCTATTTCTTATCTTTACCAACTTGACTCACTGAGGGTCTTAACCTGTAGGCACTAGCTAGTTCTGATCAAGACAGGCCTACCAAGGAGTAGAACTGATCCTGCCTGCCTAAGCCTGGGGTCTAGAAAGCCAGGCTGAGTGTCTGTCTCTTGTGACAATGACTGCATCTCCTGTTACCCTAGACCTCTAGTCTCATCAGCAGACTCCATCCTTAGACTCCTGCAGCTTACCTATTGGGTGTTGTGGACCCGCTCGGTGATTTTCTTTCCTGAGTAGGGATGGCTGCTCATTTTCCATTCTCCACTAGACCTGTTTCACCACATAGAAGATGTATAACCCCCTACCTCATCACTGTGGACTCCCTTTCCCATCACACACAAAGACATACACACCACAGCATACACATGCTACATCATACATGCCACACGCATGTACACAAACACCATATTCATCATATAACACACACACACACACTTAAGTATACACACCATCTCCACCCAATCCCACACCTACTTACCAACCCTCACACCATATATACACACACGAACATACATATACACACCACCCCGTACATCCACACATATACCACACTCACAGACATGCACAACACACACACACACACACACACACACACACACACCTCTGCCTAGACCAGTCTTAACCTGTAGGTCTGTGGGTTGAGACCGTTTTGGGAGTTGGATAACCCTTTCACAGGGATTGCATATCAGATATCCTTCAAATTTGGATATCTACATTACAATTCATAACAGTAGAAAAATTAAAACTATGAAGTAGCAACAAAAATAATGCTATGATTATTATAATGTTGTGAGGTCATCACAACACGAGGAACTGGATTAAAGGGTCACAGCATTAGGAAGGTTGAGACCCACTGGCCTAGACTCGTGCAGATGCCAAGTGCAGGGATCCACAGTGTAACAATCCATCACAGACCCCATCTCCTTACGAGCTCAGGGACCCGGGCACCCAGTCTGAGGGGCACAAGGCCTGAGGTTGGGAAGCCATTCTCTAGGCTGCCTTAGCTTCTTGCCTCCCTATAGATGCCAGAGAAAGTTCTCCAGGGCCTGGCAAGAAGGTGCTTCTATTTTCAAAGGCTGGTTGAGAGCCATAAACACTGGGGTAGAGGTGTCAGGAAACATGTAAGCCAATTCCCAAGACCAGGACAGCTTATTGTTTTCAACCTAATGCTTCACTGACCTGACCCTCAGACCTAGACTGGAAGAGAAAAATCTGTGAGGCTGTGGACCCCAAAGCTCTTCTCCACTCTTTGATTCTTCTCCCCCTAGTCACCCACGAACTCTCATCCTGTCCTCAGGGCCCGCCCTCTAGGTCCCACCACCATGTTGGAGCTGTTCCACAGAAGGGAGGCCCAGAGGCATCTCAGTAGCAGCCTAAGGCTGCTCAGCTTGAAGATGCCTTTATGGGCACTTGTCACTTGTGTTTCATAGCCTACTTTTCTCCAAGGAGCCCCCGTGCAACAACTGCGGCAGATGTTTTCTTGGTTGTTATTTGTCTCTTGCTTTTTTGAGAGCGGTCTGTGTAGACTGGCCTGGCTTCAGATTCGAAATTCTGCCTCAGCCTGCCAAACGCTAGGATTACAGGCTCCAGATCATCTTATTTTAAAATTATCCTTGTGTCTCTCTCCTGTCTGCCATCCCTGTGTTAGTACCAAAGGGCTCATCTGGCTCTTTGAAATTCATATGTTCCCCAGGACCACTCCACAGGTTCTTTGAAGTTCTTGGGCCAAATAGTCTTACAAAAGGTACAACTGCTGGGGGGCTCTCCTTTGAAGCACAGAGCACAGTATGACTAAGGGTGTCAGGCAGTAGTGAGAACGACATGGTGTATGCTCCTAGGTACTTGGTGTCCTAAGGCCACTCTAATGAAATCAATTACCCTGTAAGCCATAGTGTTAGTGTCTACTCGACACAGATGAGGAAAACACACGCTAAGTAGTATCAGAGGTGAACAAGTGGCCTTGCTAAGAAGCTATTAATTAGTGGGTTTTGGCCTCAGACTAAAAGGCATTGCCCCTGGAAGGCCTCTGTGAACGCCTCCCCAGCTGGAGGCCTGAGTATCCATGGATAAAATTACCTCCCTTGATCCGAAGGTCTCAGGTGTTGTGCTGAGGAGACCAGGAATTGGGGAGGAAAGTGAACAGGCTCCAGTAATCAGACAGAGGATAGATGGCACCCTAGAACTCTCATTGGGAGCCCCACTCTGGAGGCAACTAATGCTCTCACAGAGGCCTAGAAAGCACTTGTCAGGAGGCCTAGGCAAGGCTACTTTCTCTGAGGCCCCAAGGAGGAGATGTGAGGCCTTGACACACTATTCCTCTCTGTAGAGCTTCCATACTCCTGGGGCCCCACAAAGCTTGCTCAACTAATTGGCCTCTCTGGCCTCCCAGGCTCCTCGGTGTCTGGCAAGAAGAGGCTCTGGGTAGCACACAGACTTCACATTGAGCCCCTGGTGGCCTGGGACACACTCAGTCCATTGGGCTCACCCTCTTCATCCTTCTCGGCCTCAGCTTCGTTCCCAGCCTCAGCACAGCCCCCAAGCAAGGGAGGACTGGGAAGGTACTGGAGGAGCCGACCGCTCCGCTTCATCTCCGCCAGCTCCTTGGCACAGCAACTGGGTGTGTTGGTCTCATAGGTGTCATGGAAAGTGTTGTAGTCCACCTCATAGAAGCCCTTTTCCAAGGTGAGAACTGGTGTGAATCGGTGACCCCAGAGCACCTCTGTATCCATGTAAGAGCTCCGTGCTTGGCAAGTCATGCCTGGAGAAACAGAAGCCATGTACATTAGGAAGCATCTATCCATCCATCCATCCATCCATCCATCCATCCATCCATCCATCCATCCATCTATCCATCCATCCATCCATCCATCCATCCATCCATCCACCCACCCACCTACCCATCCTATACATACATCTATACATCCAGTCATCTATTCACCTGTTCCACCATCCATCATCTATTCATGTAACTATGTATTCACTATCTTCCATCCATTCACTCAATCAAACCAATATTGGGCCGTTAAATCATCTCTCTGTCTATCCTTCTGTGGTGTTTTGAATGAGAATAGCCACCATAGGCTCATATATTTGAATATTTGGCTTCTAGCTAGTAGACTGTTTAGGAAGGATTAGGAGGTGTGGCCTTGTTGGAGATGTTACTGGTGGAGGAGGTTGGGAAGTGAGGTTTCAAAAGCCCATGTCAGGCTCAATCTCTGTCTCTGTCTCTGTCTCTGTCTCTGTCTCTGTCTCTGTCTCTGTCTCTGTCTCTCTCTCTCTCTCTCTGCCTAATACCTGTAGATAAGATGTAAGCTCTCAGCTACTACTTCAGCACTATAGCACTATGCTGGCCCACTGCTGCCATGATTCCTGCCATGATACAAATGGACTAACCCTGTAGAAACTGTAAGCAAGCCCCCAATGAAATGCTTTCTTTTATAAGTTGTCATGGTGTCCTTCACAGCAATAGAAAAGTAGCTAAGACATCCTTCATCCCTCCAACTATCCATGTATCCAGTCATCAATTCCTCCAATAATTTTTCAAGTCTCTCTCGAACTTCTTCTTTGGGTCAGGAACCTGGAGGGTGAAGCTGAGTATGAGATGGTTTTTTGCTGTGGAGGAGCTCAAACTACTATGAGGGAAGAAAATGACCAATGAACAAGTGAGATTCTAGAATACGCTTCTGGATGCTAAAGAGGGTGGGGGAGAGGAAATACGTGCAGACAAGGACATCGTTTTTGAAAGCACCATTTAGGAATAGCTGGCTGAGACTGGAAAGGAGGCGGGACCGGGATTTGAACAAGGTAAGTTCAGGGTGAGGAACCAGAGAGAAGCTGGCAGGCATTCACAATACAGAGGAATAGGTTTGGCTGGGCATATACCAGAAGCCTGCACACTCATGAGCATATGCATGGACATGTATCCACAAACAAATGCACACATGCACAGGAAAGGGAGCAAACTACCACCCAGCCTGGCTTCTGTATTTGAGGATGCTCTAATGCCTCCAGTCCCTCTCTGTGCAGCCCTGCCACGGCTGGGTTATTTTTAGGTGTTGCTTCCTCTCCAGAGAGGGAGGGATGTTTTGTTTATGGATGAGGAAGCCTCTGTGCTTAGGGTCACCAAAAAACAAATTTTTATTTCACATTCTGTCTAAGGCAGGAACTGGAGAGGAGCTAGGTGGGACCTGGAGAAGGTTTTCTTCAGTATCTAAAAAGCACAAGCTAGTCCTTCCTAATTCTCTGGGAGAGGTCCCATACAAACCAGAGCAAGGCCAAAAGGCACTTCCCATTCATCTGAGCTTGGTCCCCCAAAGCATCCCTCTCCTTGCTCTCAGAGTGCTACCTGCCCCACTCAAGACTCTCCATTCAGGCCTCACCCTGGGTGCATACCCATGAGCCCAGCAAAGGTAGAAACACCCAAAGCTGGACACTGACCAGACTAGACACCCCACTCTGTTCCTGCAGGCTTCCGGAACTCTGAAAAGACCCTAGCACAGAACTTCCACAAGCGTGCCTGCAGAGGTCCCGCAGGACTCTTCCCATTGTTCTTTCTGTTTGTCTTTTAGGGAAATGGCACGGGCTATCCTGTAGCCAGAGACCCTGGCTGCTTGCAACTGTTACCTTTCAATAACTCCGAGTCTCATCTGTGCTACTCCATTTGATCCTCTAGCTTCCCACCAGCACATGACCCTCTTCATTTGCAGACACGACAAGCATGTTGTCCAGATTCACATAGGAAGGGTAGGGAAGAGCTATGCTGCTCAAACTCTGCCTGAATTCATGCCAGGGCTGGGTTCCATGAGCCTGACAATGGAACAGCTCAGCTCATTTGTGAGTAGGTGGTCTCAGTCACCCTCATGGTTCCACAGACCGAGAACACAGATTAGCTGGCACAGGTGGTGTTAGGGCAGGGCGGTATAGGAAAGGGCTTTCAGGGAAATGTGGGAGGAGCAGGCAAACAGGGTCAGCATCTATTTCCTCTGCTGGGTGGTCTGTGGGTGCTCTCCTAGGGCAGAGCTGGTGGTAGGGAGCACATCACCAGGGGTCCGTGAGACTGTCTATGGCTGATCTCTTCTTCAGGAGCTTGCAGGGGAGCTCCTTCCCTAGAAAGTGATCCTGTGTTCTATGCTGACCCTGTTACCAAGGACACACTGACCCTAGAGTCCCCATGTACAAGAATCAGCTTCCTGCTTCCTGACTGTCCTCAGCCCCAGGGGCTCCTCCAGCTGCTACCATATGCTTCCTGGCTAGGCTCCGGCCCTCCAGCAGATGGCCAGGCAGCCTTTGGCATAGTCCCTAGGGCCTGCTATCACCCTGCCTGACTCTGACTTGAAACTAGGAAGGCTTATGGAGGTACTGCCTTAGTCGTCCCCCCCCCCCAGCCCCCCCCCACCCATAACCAGATTCCCAAGGGCTGACAAGTTACACTTATCCACCTTTAACAAGCCTCTAGCATCTTAGGGTCCAGTGTGGTGTGTTTAAAAAAAAAAAAAAAAGCTGGAGACTTGTAAAGGAAAGCGGAGTATGAACACTTAATGACTGCCAAGCCCTTTTGAGATCCAGTATTTGTATTTGGGAAAGGGGATGAAAATCATATAAATGCTATTTGTGAGGTTTGGAAACAGATGCCTTATTCCGAGCACGGGTGACTTTTGAACAGGTCAGCACTCAGCGTGAGCATGCTGCTCAGTCCACGTGGTCAAATAAGGAGAAGGAAGGAAAAGGAGGACGGATACAGCATCTGTCAGATGTGCTTTCCCTCCCAAGAAGCAGGAGGGCTGACCATGAGGGTAGTGTCTGTGCTCTCAACAGATCTGGGCATAGGTCCTCTTCAATATAAGGGTTGTGAGAGAACACGTGTGAACTTTGCAAGGGCTACATACTGAGTACCATCTGAACTGGTTAAGCTTTGTCATCTTAACACAAACCAGAATCCCATGGGAAGAGGGAATCTCAACTGCCGCCATCAGATTGGCCTGTGAGAATGTTGGGGGAGGGGGTGGGGGTGGGGACTGTTTTGTTTAATGATTGTCGTGGAGGCTCAAGGCCTCTGTAGGTGATACTCCCCTGAGACAGGTGGGCCTGTGCTATAGAAGAAAGCAAGTTGAGAAAGCAAGAGGGAGCAAGCCAGTAAGCAGTATGCCTTCACAGTTCTGTCCATGATGGACCTATAAGACGAATACAGAACAAACCTTCTCCTCTTCCAAGGTGATTTAGGTCAAACTATTTTATCACAGCAACAGAGAGCAAAACCATCCTCTCCTAACGATGAGGCCCACAACATGTATAGCAGTGGTTCTCAATGTGTGAATCACAGGGTTTGCATATCATATGTCCTGAATACCAGATATTTACGCTATGATATATGACAGTAGCAAAATTATGAATTATAAAGTAGCAACAAAATAAATTATGATTGATGGGGATCGCCAAAACATGGGAAACTACATTTAAGGATCGTAGCATTAGGACGGTTGAGAACCACTGATGTACAAAGCTAAGGAAACACTGCCACCTCGCTTACTCAGCCCAGGTTTCCATGTCACGTCATGCATGTCTTAGGACAGGAAGCATTTTGACCTAGTGGACACGAGGGCTGGTTCTGGAGCCCTCCTGGCTTGGCAGTGCTTGCTCGCATCTGAGTCTCTGTTTCTAAACCATGAATTCTCCTTTATGGAGGTGTTAGAGGCCCATTGTTGTAATATATGTTTAAAATCTAGAACCATGCCTAGAAGGTGGTGAGTTCAGCCCATGGTAGCTATAGCTGGTGGTCTATCTTGGGTAACTGCCCCTTGGATCACATTAGGGATAGATCTGCCCTCACTGTCATCTTGGGATTCTTGCACACAAACTTGCACCCTAGAGAGCCCCAGCAGGCTAAGCTCCACGGAGCAGGAAGCGGATCACACGGCTGAGGAGAGCCAAGTGTCTTACCTGTTGCTTCTACCATTCCTTCTAGTATGACCACAACTTCGAACTCTTCCTGTTCCAGTTGAGCACGAGACATCTCCCAAAAAGGGCTCTTCTCGTTGATCTCGTGGGAGATGATGAGTGGGGAGACCAGGAAGAGGCGGTCGTCACCAGTGTCAAAGCCCACATTAATGTCGGTCTGGTTCAAGGGGATGAATTCTCCTTCTTTGGTCTGCCGGGACTTGATAAGCTTGGCACGGATGGAGGCCTCCACGATGTGGGAGTTTCGGAGGTCCCCTACCCGGAACATGAGGCACAGCTTCTCATCCCGCATGGAGATGACGGCATTGTTGGAAAACATTAGGGTCTCTGCTCTCTTCTTTGGCTGGCTGATCTTTACAAACATGCACCCCACCATGAAGGCATTAACAATCGAGCCCAGAATGGCCTGCACCAGAAGGAGTATGATCCCTTCTGGACACTTCTCTGTAATGACTCTGAAGCCATACCCAATGGTTGTTTCTGTCTCGATGGAGAACAGGAAAGCAGATACAAAGCCGCTAAGGTTTTCAACACAAGGGATCCACTCTTGGTCACCCACGTGATCCAGATCACCTCGGACATAAGCAATGAGCCACCAAATGAAGCCAAAGAACAGCCAGGTGATGGTGTAGACCATGGTGAAGACCAGAAGGTTGAAGCGCCATTTGAGGTCCACCAGGGTGGTGAAGAGGTCACTTAGGTAGCGGTAGGTTTCCTGAACATTGCCGTGGTGTACATTGCACTTGCCAGTCTTCTCCATGTAGCGCTGGCGTGGCTTCTTGCCTTCTGTCAGCAGGCGGGTGCGGTCTGTGGCAATGGGGATGTAATCCCGAGCCTGTTTGGGAATCTTCTTGTGGTCCTGGGAAGTGACTCCTATCTCCATGTCTTGATTCATAGCATTCCTAGAATCACCGGCCATAGCTGAGATACAGTGAATTAAAATGACACTATCATTAGTGAAGTGCCCTGTTCTGAGTAGTAAAGATTTAGAACTGGAGGCTACTTCCTTCTGGGAACTCTCATGGGATTGTCATTTATAATGACATTTATAATTTATAATCTAGCCTGCCAGAGTTAGAGATTGCGATCCGCATTATCACTTGTTTTATATGTATGTATGTAAGTTTTGCCTGTATGTGCATGTATATCATGTGCATGCCTATGTCAATGGAGCCAGAAAAGGCATCGGATCTCCTGGGCATGGAGTTACAGACAGTTCTCTGCTGCCATATGGGTTCTAGGAAATGAACCCAGGCTCTCTGCAAGAGCAGCCAGTGCTCTTAACCATTGAGACACTCTCCTTCCCCTCATGTGGATTTCTAATATTTTGTTAGGCTATAAGGTACTCAAGGGCAGGATTTTGTGCCTTTTTTATTCCTTGCTACATTCCAGAAGCCCAGGGTAGATCATGCGACACACACTGTGGTTTAAAAGCATCGCTCTGTGAAGAATGGAAGGATGCATAAGAAATCAGGGGAAGATCTAAGGAGTGTATGAAGGCTGATGTTGGGTTCCTAGTCACTTGGTCCCAAGCCCACGGTGGCCTTTGAGGCCCTCTGTCTCCCTTCTTTGTGCTGGGCATCCGTTAGCAGTTGACAGAAAGGACAAGACAGCATGTGTCTGGTTCAGTGAGTGGTCACTCCTGCTGTCTGAGTGGGGAGCCTGGGCCGTCTGAGCACTTATTAAAACGACAGACCACTGTGTGGATGCACCCTTGAAAAATCTGATCTAGTTAGTCCTGAGCAATTGAGACAGATGGGATGTCCGTACCCCAGGGCTTTCAAAAGGACTGCTTTTAGAGGGCATGCCACTTCAAAGAGCCACGTGGGGACTCGGAGTATTCCATCTATTGCCTTCTTGACATTCTGCACAAGCCCACTTGAAATGCATTGAGACTCTGATAAAGACAGGAAAGATTATGAACCCCTCTGGTTACTGAGAACAGCTTCCTCGGGGGCAGGAGTTGAGCTAAGAAAACGCAGCTCCATTCGCTTGTTTAATTCTACCACAGGTGATGAGACAGTTGGAATCTGTCCATCTTTCTTTAATTGTTTTTTAAATTTTTGTTTGTGCATCCTTTATTTTAACATAGTCTCAGGTTGGCTGGGAAGCTACTATGCCGCCCATGCTGGCTGGCTTCAAACATGAACCTTCCTGTTGAGTCTGTGGTGCTGGTATGGCTGGGTTATGTCACCATGCTGCGCTAATCTGCCCATTTTTTTTTCAATTGAGGAAACAATGCTTGAAGCAGCATTTGGCCAACATAGGTTTGGAATCTGATTTTACCTTGCTCTAGCCCAGAGGCTTAACCCTAAAGACATGATGGGGTTCTGTGGCTCAAGCTTCGGATAATGGACTGTTAATTCCAGATTTTTCTTTGAGCCCTGATCCTGGCATATGACACCAGAGGGCATCCTTCATAAACATTCTCTCCTGGGTTTCACAAGAATGCCCTTTCCTGGATGTATAATTCTCACAGGCCATCTCTTTCTTTGCTGCACTAACTGAGAAACAATATCCTTACCACTCTGTGACCCCTTCAGGGAACATTTTTCTCCTGCAGGCTTGAATCTGGGCACACACTCTGGGAGTTCTCCCTGGGCTTTGGTATGTCTCTCTTTGGAATCTAGTTGTGGGCAGTCCCTCGTGGGAAGTTCCCTAACACTAGTTTTGGGATTTTATGGAACACCTTGGAACCATTCTGGTGAGTGTTCTATAAACTGATAGGTAGCCAATCAGAAATTAGCAGGCTTGGTGGACATGAGAGGTGGAACCCTCCTTTATAATCAAGATCATGTGAAGCCTAGGACAGGAACGGTAGGGCTCCAGTTATTAGTTAGAAGAAAGGGACCCGAGTCAAATCTGGTTCTTCAATGGACATCCTGAATTCTCTGACAACACCCATCTATAACTATTTAAAAGCTGGTTTCATCCACATGAAACTCAAGAAGAAGGAAGACCATAGTGTGGATACTTCTATCCATTTTAGAAGGGAGGAACAAAACACCCATGAAAGGAGTTACAGAGACCAAGTGTGGAGTAGAGACTGAAGAAATGACCATCTAGAGACTGACTCACCTGGGGATCCATCCCATTTACAATCATCAAACGCAGGCACTGATGTAGATGCCAACAAGTTCTTCCTGACAGGAGTCTGATATAGTTGTCTCCTGAGAGGCTCTGTCAGTGCCTGACAAATACAGAAGCGGATGCTCACAGCCATCCATTAGACTGAGCACAGGGTCCCCGATGAAGGAGCTAGAGAAAGGTCCCAAGGAGCTGAAGGGGTTCACAGCCCCATAGCAGGAACAAACAATATGAACTTGCCAATACCCCCAGAGCTCCCAGGAACTAAATCACCAACCAAAGAGCACACACAGTGGGACTCATGGCTCTAGCTGCATATGCAGTAGAGGATGGCCTAGTTGGACATCAAAGGGAGGAGAGGCCCTTTTTCCTATGAAGGCTGTATGCTCCAGGGTAGGGGAATGCCAGGGCCAGAAAGCGGGAGTGGGTGGGTTGGTGAGCAGGGGTAGGGGGTAGTGGGTAGGGGTAGGGGCACAGTGTTCTTTGAAGGGGGAACCAGAAAAGGGGATGACATTTGAAATATAAATAAAGAAAATATCCAATTAAAAAAATACAAATAAAAGCTGGTTTCAGGTCTACCAGTGTTTATTCTATACATATCAATGCCAACTCCTGTAAGAGTCAGTCAAAATTGATCTACCAATTACCTGGACAGGAAAATTCCCCTTGGGGAAGATATTGTACTAGTTAGCTTCACCTGTCAACTTGACACATTTTAGAGTTACCTGAGGAGAGGGTATCAATGGAGAGTTTTACTACATCAGATTGGATTTTGGCCATGTCTGTGAGAGACTGTCTTAACTGATGATTGGTACAAAATAGCATAGCCCACTGTGGGTAGCACTATCCTTAGGCAAGTGGGTCTGAGTTGTATAAGAATTCTAGATGAACACGAGCCAGAGAGCAGGCCAGAGAGTTAGCTGGCAACCAGTATTCTTTTGCTTCAAGTTCCTGCCCTGAATTCCTGCCCCGACCTCAATGATGGAAGGTGACTTGCAAGTTATAAGCCAAATGAACCCTTTCCTCCCATGAGTTGCTTTTGCTCAGAGTATTTTATCAAAGCAACAGATATGAACCCAAGACAACTATGTATTTCAGGTCTATTAGAAATAGTGTGGTCTGTCCACAATGTACATTGACACAATGTTCTCTTTGTTCATTGTTTGTTCTTACCCTTGAGGGTGTCCTGTGCTAGTCTGTAATAAACTACATCTTCTAACTATATTCTCAATGCCTTGGATGAATTCTTTTGGCACAGATCACAAGACTGTAGAGATGAGTGGGGACAAGAGCAAAATACCAATGACACAGACCACTGAATCACCTGCCCCATTGGCCAACCAAAGTAATTTTGGCCATCTTGAGAAATCTTATGACTCTAGCATATCCTTTCCTTTGCCCCCTAGGCAATTCCAAGGTAACCTTTAAAATGTCATATTGAAGAGTCACACTTGCGAAGGGCCATTTGTCTCAGACATTCATTGGCCATTTCCACACTGCACACGGCCACCTGCTCCCTGCTCTCAAATGTGACATTTACAAAGATAAATGAAAAATGAAGGAAAATGGACCATCTTTACAGAGCGCTATATAGGATCTTGTCCTGCTGCCGGGGTGAGTCTTTGTGCTGAGAATCTGATCAGAGATTCCTAAACCTGGTAAAGTATGCTGGTGGCCCCAAAGCCCCTGTGTTCCTGGGGAACCAGCAGTGGTAGCCCACATAGGGTTCCAATTGAAGTGTTGTGGTGAGATCTTCTAGCCACATGTGCTGGGCTGGGCTAAGGCAGGGCCATGAGAGCGAGCAATCTGGGCATATGGGGAAGTACACTCTGCCTTCTGCTGATTTTCTACATTGCTTCTTTACTATTTTTGAAAATACCCTTCTTATGGGGAGGGCCCTGTGATGTACTAGAAGCACAATGATATTTTTTAGGATATTTCTGCCCATGTCTGAAAAAGTTTTTCTCTAGGAGAAAGCTGCAAATTTCTGAGTTAAGAGCCATGCCTACGCCTAAAATATTCCTTGCGGCGCCCAGAGTGTGATGGCTAAGTTTTACAGTCAGCTTGGTTGGGTTAAGAATTCTGTAGGTCATTAAATGAGACACAAGTTTGGGCTCATCTATGAGGGTGTTTTTCAGAGAGACAACCTGAAGAGGGGAGACTTCCCCTGATTGTGGACAGCAGTATCTCGTGGGTTGGAGTCCCAGATTTAATCAAAAATAAGGAAACAGTCCTGGAAGCTCCTCCCCTTTCTGACTCCTGATCTGCCCAATGTGAGCAGGCTAGGACTTGGATTTGAGCTCAATGTGCACAGACTTGCTCTGTGAGTCATTGAAAGTTTTATCTGCGTCTGCCTCAGCTTCCTTTGCTATATATCCCAGCTACTGTTTCTACCCTCCTTGCCTGGGGCCCATGATGGGGAAAACTACAAAGGATATAAATGTTAGTAATATGCAGTCCCGTGCCACATAATAGTGCTATAACTAACCGTAGACTGCATAGACAACACTGGTCCCCTAAGACAATGTCACATAGTAACACAGCCTGCTCTTGGCCATCTTGATTTGAATAAACAAGCTCTACAAAATCACCTAACGGTGCATTTTCTTCAGACTGTGTCTCTGTGGTTAAGCTGTGTGACTGTATAAATTTATGATCTCTCCTTCCTTGAATTTAAATGCAATGTAATGCTCAATTATCCCAAATTGTAAGCACACAGAGAGAAGGAATATCTAAAATTCAAGCACCTAATTTCTCAGTAGTGTTTACAGGGTGGGCATTAAACTGCTCCATCATGGAACCAGTACTACACAGATTTCTTTAAAACTTGAGAGCAGGGTCATCCTGGAAAGTCCTGGTTTCCAGTGCTTGTGTGCCCAGCAACTCAAACAGATTTTCAGGGACAATATAGGTAGACTTCAAATCAGGTCCTGGGATCAATTCAATTACTTTTATCTTCATTAAGTGAATATTACATGTGGAGCTAATTTTGTCTAGCCCCTCAACTGGGAGTTAGACATAGAGCAGTGAAGCAGGTAAACACAAGCTCAGCCTACCAGTACTTTACATTTCAGCCCTGTTTCTTTGAATCCACAGTGTGTACAGAGCTGTGTGTAGGTAGCAGCAAGGGAGGAACAAAGGTGCAGGCCTACCACAGGCATGCTGAGTATCCTGGCTGCTCTCGTTAAGTCACCAACTTAAGTGAATCCTATTACACCTGCTCACCCTGATACTGCTCTTATCTTCTGGCTGCTCCCCTTAGCCTGTAGATGGGAAGAATTACTACAACATGATGAAAGGTCTCCACAAAGACAGCTTCAAGTCCAGCAAAGAAGGTTTGTCCCTTTGATATGAAACATAGGTGAAGAGACTCAAAGGAGGCCAGATCAAAGGAGCTGTATCTGAGATGGTGCACCAGTGAAACTGACATTCATTAAATAGACCTTGGGGCAAAGGATGCCATGAGATACCCAGCACAGTGCAAAACAGCTCTGGACCATGGGGTAGTCTAGGATGCTAGGAGTCCAGGAGTGTAGCAGTCTAATAAGAGCAATATACTCAGACTTGGTGGAGCTTTTTGGACAGAGCATCGGACTGGGAGTCTTAGTTTCCCACCTATGAAAATAGGATTCACAAACATCTTTCTGGACTCCTTTCTCTCTCTAATATGTGGTAGGTTACCATAGGTTATCATCTGTATCCCTTAAGATTTGGGACACGTGATGGAGTACATTAGAGAAAGACATTCAGAGGAGGACACGCTCATGTCCCTGTTGAGAGATCTGGGTACTATTCTGGGTAAGCCTGATAAGTGTGCTAGGTGTCTAGATAAGGTTGGAAAGCATTGGAGGCCCTCGATAGGGGCCAGGAAAGCATCAGCTTTGCTTAGTTGAAGTTTTAAAATATCAGATGAAAGGGGCGATGTTCCAGAGCTTTACTGAGGCCTATTAATAGACCATAACTTCCTTCTAGTTCAAAAAGTAATCTGTAGTCCAGATCTGCAGTAAAGATTAGAACATTATGTATTATTATTTCTTCCTTTGAGAGTTAATGTTGAAGCTGGGCATGGTGGCACATGCCTTTAATCCCAGCACTTAGGAGACAAAGGCAGAGGCAAACAGATTTCTGAGTTCTAGGACAGCCTGGTTTATATAATGAGTTCCAGGACAGCTAGGGCTATGTAGAGAGACCCTGTCTGGAAAAGAAAGAAATAAGGAAAAACATTAACGTTGAGTCACTGACCAATGGGCTCATCTAGATTTCCCCTTCAAAACATTACATGTGAGTGGTTATACTCCATACCCTTATGGCAAGGCCTATTGTTGAAGATAACACTCATGTCAAATGTGAAGAAATTGAGCTGGTGCCCGACTGAAAGCTTTGCCCCTACTGACTAACATTCATATTGCTAGAAGGTTCTTCACATGCTATCAGAGGAGAAAGATAACCATCAATATCACTCAGCAATATAAACTCTTTGAGACCTGCCTGCAAGATAGGCAATAGTGGCCCAAATGTGATGGGAGATTCCAACCACTTCTTCAAAATTGGATTTAGTGTCCACTCTGTACTAGAAATCCATACTGGACACTGATAACGAGGCCAAGAACTAGACTAGATAGACCATGGGCCTAGGGGGAAACCTGATATTATTATTCTGCTAAAGAAATATGGCACCGGGCAGTGGTGGCTCACGCCTTTAATCCCAGCACTTGGGAGGCAGAGGCAGAGGCAGAGGCAGAGGCAGAGGCAGAGGCAGAGGCAGAGGCAGAGGCAGAGGCAGAGGCAGAGGCAGAGGCAGAGGCAGAGGCAGAGGCAGAGGCAGAGGCAGAGGCAGAGGCAGAGGCAGAGGCAGAGGCAGAGGCAGAGGCAGAGGCAGAGGCAGAGGCAGAGGCAGAGGCAGAGGCAGAGGCAGAGGCAGAGGCAGAGGCAGAGGCAGGTGGATTTCTGAGTTTGAGGCCAGCTTGGTCTACAAAGTGAGTTCCAGGACATCCAGGGGTATACAGGGAAACCCTGTCTCAAAAAAAAAAAAAAAAAAAAAAAAAAAAAAAAAAAAAAAAAAAAAAGAAAGAAAGAAAGAAAGAAAGAAGAAGAAATATGGCAATAAAAGCAATAAAATGATTTCTAATAACATATTGCTGTACCCATAGACCAGTGCATTGCTCAACCTCATTAGAGAAGCTTCATGCAGTGGATTGGAATTAACACAGAGACCCACAACTGGACAGCATACAGAGAGTAAAAGACCATATAGTATCCAGTCCTAATGAGATGTCTTTATCAATACCACCACCCACCCACTCACCTCTACCACTACTAAGGATTGGGGATCTTTGAGGAAGAGAATAAGAAAGATCATAAAAGCCAGGGGTGCGGGTGCTTCCAAGGAAGCAGTGTTTTCCAGACACAATGGTACTAATACATGAACGCACAGAGCATGTAGAAGCATAATAAGACCTATGTAAGTTCGAACAAGACAAATATCCCAGCAGTGAGACGGGAAGTTGACACAAAGACTCATCCCTAGTGCAGTAACTGTCCCCAGCTGATGTCTTCTGGGAAGGCGGAAATCAGAGAGAAAGGAGCATGAAGTTGGGTGGTTGGGAAGGTGGGTAGAACCTGGAGGGACTTGGGGACGGGGAAAGAATATGATCAAACCTCGGCATATGAGGAAATTTTTAATTAACAAAAACAACAAAAGAGTTAATCCATCCAGGCCTGTCCATCACTGGCCAGGAGAGTATCCCACAGGAAAGCTGATGCTAGTGAAGGCTTGCTAAGTCAACTTAAGGGACAATTACTTCTAATGGGAAGGATGCCCTTACATTCCAATGCAGCTACTTTTGACTTTTTTTTTTTTTTTGCCGTGGGGCTGAAGAGGTAGCTCACTGGTCAAGAGCGCTGACTGCTCTTACAGAGGAGTTGGGTTCAATTCCCAGCACCTACATGGCAACTCACAACTATCTCTAACTCCAGTTCCAGGGGATCCAATGCCCCTTCTGACTTCAGTGGGCTTTGCCTGAACATGGCATACAGACATACATGAATGCAAAATACCCATACACGTAAACTAAAACACTTTTTAAAAAAGCTTCTGTAAGCCCGCCCACTTTTCTAAGTTCTAACTAAAGAATAATCACAATAACGTTTCCTTTTCCTTCCCTTTGTATCATTTGTTTGTTTGTTGCTTGCTTGGTTGCTTGGATACCAGCGGAAATCCTGAGAGTACATTCTCTGACACTTTGGGCAAACTATAGCTTCTTTCCCTTCCACCACAGAGCTGCTTGCCATCGCTGTTGCTGAACCTGCTTGCTTTCTTGAATTCTAACTTAAAAGACATGGCTATCTCCATTTCTCTTATGTATCCCTTTTTCAGCTTGTCTGGCCAAAAGGTTTTCTTTCAAACTCTAATAAAATGCTCCCAGAGCCTCCTTTTGAGTCTGTGTTTAAAGTCCTTTATTAACAAGACTAACGATCTACAAAAGGGACTCCAACTCCCTTGTAACTCCTGCATTGCAGTGTTAAAATATGAAAATGCTCCAAGCAGGTTGGTGGCT
The DNA here is from genome assembly GCF_000001635.26 of Mus musculus. NCBI lineage: Eukaryota > Metazoa > Chordata > Mammalia > Rodentia > Muridae > Mus > Mus musculus. Next base: position 32,331,743 of record NC_000075.6, read on the forward strand.
GGGCTGCCTTGCTCCTTTCAAATGTGCCCCGGTTAGCAGGGAGTGTTAAAGGCACTATAAATGATATTTATATCCAGTACAAAGAAGGCACATTTAGCCAGGCAAAATTCTAAGTTGCCCCATGGTCCCTATTCCTGTAGACACTCCCAGAAGCTCCAGGACTTGGGCACTGTGCTCCCATGGTTGGTACAGTTTGAGGGTGATGTTAACCTGGTCTAATTTTTGCCACCCTCAGAGGGACTTGGCTTTCCTGAAGCAGGAGTGAATAGGTCTCTTCTTCTGTATCCTTTTTTAAAGACAGAAAGGGTCTACACAGCAAGAAAGTGCCTGCGTCAGAACAGAGAAGGTACGGCTGGCAAGGCAGCCACGGTGTTACAAGGACAGAGGATGTCTCCTATCCCTAGGAGGACGGAAGAGGAGCTCAGGCTCCCTGTGAGGACTGAGCAGGGTCATGATCAGCCAGTGGCTGCACCTCTGATGCTAAGTGGATACTGTTTTGAGACATTAGGTCTGTGGTCGTCTATTGTGCGTTAATGGAAATAGGGCAGAGATAGATGCTCAACGTAGAATCTGCTGGCCCCTAACCAGGTCACCTCAGTTCACAGTCACTGAGTGCACCACTTGTGAAGGAAGGTGAGCAGTAGGTCCTGAGGCCAAGGGTGAGAGCTCAGGAGCCCATGGCTCCATACCTTTCATAGTGAGGGAGATTGCTTTTGTCTTGGTTTTGCAAAAGGGAAAAATGGGAGTTTCAAAATCTCACTAAGGGTGCACAATGTGGTTATTATTTTTAAGCCCCCACCCCACACATACAAGGCCGTGCTAGCGAGTAAACTCTGTTTGTAGATTCTGATTCCTCCACTTTCCACACCACAGTTAGGAACCCCTTGCCTCATCTCCCAAGACAGTGTCTGGAGAACTCTCTTAGAATGCTTCCTTTTGGCTGGTTCACCTCTGGCAGAACTAGGACAGGGGCTCTGAGCAGTTCCTCTGAGGCTGGCCTGCACAGTTTGCTGGCTTCCTGTTTCTGAGATGCTGCCCCCTACCAAGAACCACCTGAGGCAGCAAAGTGTAGAGATGCTTTGGGGAGGAAGCAGGGTCCCATGGGCAGTGAGGTCAAGAAAGCCATGGAGAGAGGGCAACTCTGAGTAGTGGAGCTGGACATTAGAATGTGGTCCCCGAGCAGGGCATTTGGGAGCCCTTAAAACCTGAAACCTCAGTGAGAACCCAGGGGTCCTGAGACCTGACGCTTTCAGCCTGGCCTTGCAGAATGTGACAGACGAAGGTTTTTGACACCCTCCCAGCCCAGAAGGCAGTCTAGGACAGCATGCCCACTGGGACAAAACACGTAGGACATGGTGGTGCATGCCTTAATTCCAGTACTCAGAAAGCAGAGGCAGGCAGATCTCTGACTTTGAAGACAGCCAGGGCTACACAGAGAAACCCTGTCTCTGAAATCCAAACCAAACCAACCAACTAGGCAACCAACCAACCAACCAACCAACCAACCAACCAACCAACACACAATTCTCTTCTCACATCTTTTCTGTCCCCCAGTCTGCTGGTGGCCACCCAGTTGTCAGGAGAAAAGCTCCATATACATACAGACGTCCCCAGCTGGACATATTACCCATGGCAAGACTACCAGACGCCTAGGGTGGATGTGGAAGGGGTGACAGAGGTACTGTCCCTGGAACAGTGGATAAGCAGGGCTCAGGGGTCTGGGTGGGGGTGGCTTGGTACAATTCAATCCTGGACAAATCCCAGTCTCCTCATCTTGTGGTCTCTTCCTTAAAGAAAGGCCAGTCTATACTCCCCCACCCCCAAGAACCTATGTGCAAACCATACCAAAAAGTTGGCTTTTCCCTAAGGGCTAATCTTGATTTCCCAGCTTTTCAAACATATTCTTAAAGTGAAACCCTTTTTTAGAGCACTCTGAGGCTTAATGGCACAAAGAGCGGCAGAAATAAATCTTTAAAAACCCAACAGGGACTTCAATGAGAAATGTCATCATATTGCAGCTATTGGGTTTATCCACTTAGGTAGGACTGTTCTTGAGTTCCTGCCTGGGTCAGTTCGGGTCACAGCGCATAGGTACTAAGTATGAAAGCTCAAGGGAATGACACACAAGGCAATTAGTCAGTTAATGAGTTCCCACTTAAAGCTTGTGTTTTGCCAGGCCCTGGGGGTAGAGGAACCTAGAAGCTCGCCACACCAGCTTTGATATGCCTTCCATTCATGGGAGCTACTGTTGAAATGCATGTTTTGACTGAGTCTGGGGTTCTTCTGCATTTTGAGTCTGCATTTTTCCCAAGGTGTCCCAGTGACATCATTGCTCGTGGCCTTCAGTGTCTTCCTGAGAGACAGGGCTGCCTCCATCCTAAGTGTACAGGACAACCAGCTCTGATTCTGGGGTCTCTCTTAGGCAAGTGAGTGAAGACTACAGTTCTATTCTCTGCGTTCAACCAGCGCACTGGACTCCAGGGAACACAATGACCAACAGGTCGGCTCTGTAGAGAATGACATGAAATCCAAGGCACTGTTCTTAACTTGGTGTGGCTGAGAGGTGAGGGAGGGTCGGCTGAGTTGTCATACAGAGAGTGCCTACAGGGGAACTGAGCAACAACACCTCGGCAGGAAGGCCAAGCAGGAATAACAGCTTGGGTATCCAATGCCTAGCCAGTCTCTGCCGGGTGCCTATGTACTGTATCATCTCACACACATCTATGGAGTCCCTTTTAATAGTTTGATTTTGCAAATGATAAAATCGCAGTCAGTTAGCAGCTTGCTTAAGGCTACAGTGTCTGAGAGGCCAGGCCAGGTTCTTCTTGACATGCTCTGAATGCTGGCTGCCCCCTGTAAGCCCCCAGAGTCTGACCAAGATGCTCTCTGCTCCTATGGCTTCACGTCAAGCTGACCCAGCTTGCAGTCAGATGGACCGACACCTGATCTGTGTCAGGCAGCCAATTAAATTAAGACTGAGAGCTATGTTTCCCAGGTTGAAAGTGGCATGGCTGCTTCTCTGCTTGCTCTCCCCAGGGCTGTCTTCTCTGCCCTCGCCTTTCCCTTCTGATACCCCAGGAGCCATAGAACAGCATCCCCTGCTCCCAAGTGTCCCTCATTGTTCCAAGGAGATTGAGAGCCCCTACTATCCATAGAACATCAACTCTCCTGACAGAACCACTAACGCTGCCCTCTTTTTTCTCTCAGAAGTGTCTGCTTAGAGAGCGGACCCTACAAAGGAGACCATCTGTGATAGCCATTGTTTCTATCCTTAACACCCACCCCTGGGTTACTCTTCATCTGAGTGAGTCTGCCTCTGGCAGGAGCCAGGGCAAATACTTCACTCCTCCTGAATACTCTGCAGAGTTCACTGTGCATGCTGGCAGCAAACAGTAGCCAGGATGAGCGCTGAACTCTGCCACCTACAAAAGCAAGGTATGAGAGGCTGGCGAGTAGCAGCTGTGCTGGGCTCTCCCTGGAAGGACTCTGCATAGCTACTTATCAGACTGATGCAGAGTGCAGCTTTCTGACATTTTAATTCAATGTAATGTTTTCTCACTCCTTGTTTTGCATTTTTTAAATATGGCGACTTACCATCCCTGGCTAGTCTCAGGCCAACGAGGATCTTGAACCTTCTGATTTCCCTGTCTCCACCTCTGGAGTGCGGTTGGGATTGTAAGTATGTGTCTCTAAACCTGGTTTGCATTAGATGATTTCTATAGAGACTTGAAATACTTGGTTCTCTTTAGTCTAGGAAAAAGCAATTATCCAAACAGATGGTAAATGTAAACAAAATTGTTCTGAGCTCGTGGGACATAGGAAGGCACGGTGGGGATTGTTGCAAGCCGCGTCCACGTGCACGTCCTGGCTGGCTTCTGTCTCAGATGCAGTGGATGCCGATCACCAGCAGTCAGTCATGGTGGCATAGCAAGACTGGAGCTGAGTGCAGTTTCCAGTGCTTATACCTTGGCTACTGCTATTTCTTAGGGGCACACGAGAGCTTGGGGAGTGTGTGGTTCTCTTATCTCTGCTCTAAGCAGAAGGCCCTAGGCAGAGGCTCTCCCAATGCCATAGTGTTAAGGTTACATGTGGCTTTAGAAGGGAGTGAGCACAGGCCATGCTCCAGTAGCAGGGTAAAGGGCACTCAGTGGAGTGTAGAGCCAGGGACAGTGTGACTCTAGGAATAGCTGGTGTCACGTCATCACTGTGGGTGGGCGGGGCTGTGGTTGCTGGGTTCTGGGCTGAGAAGAACTCCATAAAAGGGAGCTGTGAACAGAGGGGCTCCTCTCTATCAGCTCTGCTCAGACGCAGTCCTTGAGCATCTGTCAGACTTGCCTTCTCTTCCGCTCTGGACACCCCTGGCCTGCACCCTATCTGCCTCTGCTCCTTGGAGGAGAGCCCCCAAAATGGCTTCAGCATAGGCCACATTACTATTGAGTCAAGCTGGGGAGGAAGGCAGAGGACTCAGGTTGCTGCAGTTACTCAGCTTCGCCTCTTTTGGACTTACATACCAAGACATCCTTAGAAGCAGGTGTCTGTGCTGTGGTCCCCATGGCTTCAGACTCTTCCCACTTTAATTTCAGCATATGCCCAGTGTATCCCTTGCAGCAGGTTGCACTGACTTCTTTACAGAAAGGCTCTGGAAGTGTGTGTGTATCTGTGTATGCATACGTGTGTGCGAGTGTGCACACAAACTGACAACTCTGAACTGGGGGCTTTACCTTTGTTATCTTGACAACAGTGTGTAATAACTACTATGCACCCATTATGCAAATAGAGCCTGGGATTTAGAGTAGGCAGGGAACTCACCCGAGGTCACATAACAAGAAGAAGCAGAGCCCAGCACTGAGCTGACCCTGGTCTGACTCCGGAGCCCACACTTCCCCGAGCTCTACTGCCCATCAGAATCTAGTGATCTCGGTTCTGAATTGTAATTCTGCCTCTCCTGGCTACAGCTGTTCCCTGGGTCACATGCTATCCAATAGGTCCCCACCCCTCGTCTTTTGCCTTGTAAAAACTGAAAAGTGCCCAAGAAAGTCATGCCATGTTGTCAGGAGATTTCATCTTGCCAAATCCCAGTGTAATATTCCTGCCCACTTCACTTTAGTTGGCACGGGTTGAGGGCAGGTGTGGTAAGAAACAATACCGACTGGCACAACTACCTTATAGACTTATCACCATGGGATAGCAGTGGCTTCTGCAGTCTATTGGGTTCCTCCAAAGTCCTTTCACTGGCTCATGACTGATAACATTAGTCCATTGTAGAATTGCAGTGAAGGTCCCTGAGCGAGCAGGGTACTGCCCCTCTTCCTGGGAAGATATCCTCAGAAACACGGAGGATGTAATGGGACACTGAATGATTTCACAGCAGGTCTCACAGGTGGCCCTGACCTCTCGTGCACAACAAAAGGGTCAGGTGGCTCCATAGGAGCACCAGAAAGTGAGCTTGGGGTCTTCAGAGCCTCAGGCTACCCGTGGAGGCAGTGATTGGCTGCTGGCTCCCACAGCATCCTTAGGCAATTCCCTATCACCTGTCTAAGGAATTGGGGACCACAGCACAGACACCTGCTTCTAAGGATGTCTTGGTATGTAAGTCCAAAAGAGGCGAAGCTGAGTAACTGCAGCAACCTGAGTCCTCTGCCTTCCTCCCCAGCTTGACTCAATAGTAATTTGGCCTTTGCTGCATAAATCCTCCTGCATCAGCTTCTGGGGCTGGTGAGAAATAAGAACCCAATTAGAAATGGTGCAGACTAATCCCCAGGCCATCTTGTCATTATAGAAACAAAAATACTGAAAGTTTGTGATTAAGATAAAAAGCAGAGAAGGGACTAAGTAGTGTTTGTAAGCTTTCTAGGCTGGCCTTCCTGTCTTGCAACTGTGAGAGAGAAGAGACGTAGCATGCTCCTTACAGATTTCAGTCCTTCAGAGTAAATACAAAGACAAAAAAAGTGCGTTAAAAAATCCTGTAAGTACATCCTGGAGAGGACTGACTGCCAGCTCCCTTAAGCTGGGAAATTTTATGGCTTGCCCTGGAGAGCAGCTGAGGGCTACCCACAGCTCCTCACAGCCATTCACTTTGATACGTGGCTGTGGGTGTGCTTGCAGATTCCACAGGCAGTCTCCCTGTCCCCTGCAGAAGATGCACAAAAAAGCATGAATAAAAGGGCTTGAAAATCAAATCAATTCATTTCACATTTACCCCACATTTGTATCCATATTTTTTTCTTTGTAAGCCCGCTATGCCTATGAAAGCAAATAGAGTAATTCTAATACATTTCTTCCTTGTAACCCTGCACTGTATGAATTCTGCATTAAATAATAAAGAGGATTAATAATTAAGTCAAAGTGAAAAACCCCTTATTTCCTTTCTAAGGCCTGGGGGGACAGATTTCCTTGTCTGGTGCCAATTCGTGAAGTATGACTAGACAGGATCACACAGACTGCAAAGAGGAAACAGCAAGAAAGCAGAAGAGGAGAATATACACATGTTTATGTAAAGGTGGAAAGCTTGGGTGTGAGAGGGCAAAAACTGGGCCAGGCACGTGGAAGAACCAGGGAGCCAGAGTACAGTAGGTATGGCCCCCAGAATCACAGCTGAAACCTACCGGATGCAGGTGAGTTCTGTACACTAATTATTAGCGTTTCTTCTAGACTCCACCCCACAGTTACCGGGCAACAGCCAGGTATGTCTGACTTACTATAAAAGGGGCTGCTTACCCCCTCCTCACTTTCTTCTCTTGTTCTCTTACTCTCTTGCCTTCTTCCCCCCCCCCCGACCTTTCTCTCCCGATTTCCCTCCCCTTCCCCCCCCCCCATGTGTTCATGGGCAGCCTCTACTCCTCTAGTCCTCTTCTCTCGCTCTGTCTCTACTACCCTCTCAACTCTCCTCTCCATGTCCTAAATAAACTCTATTCTATACTATTCCATCATGTGGCTGGTATCTCAGAGGGAAGGGATGCCTCAGCATGGGCCCACAGAGGCACCCCTTACCCCCTTACCCGTACCATACCGCACTTCCACCAAACATATCCCTTCCTTTTCTTTTTATAAAACACAACAACTATCAAAGACTCCTTCTCTGTGATGGCCCTGTCTAGGCTAGCCCAGCCTTGAACCTACAGGAGGAAGGGAATGGAGACTCCACATCTAGTTTCTCTTTCTTTCCTTCTGCCCATACAGTGCTGAGGATAAACCAGGCTTCCTGCATGCCAGGATTTTACTTTGCCCTAAACTGTGCATTCTGGATTTCAGTTTCCAGTCTGGTAAATAGTTACTTATAGCCCAGTGTGACCAGCAGCCAGGTCAGCCTCAGCTGCTCGCTCTACCTGGACAGACAGCAGTCCCTGCCTCGTCCTCCACCACACTCTCCACCTGCCAGGACAGCCTTTGGATTCAAGCATGAGAAGACTTGATGGCACCCATGAGTTACAAGTGATCGTGAGCTTCCGAATGTGGGTGCTGGGAACCAAATTCCATTCCACTCAAAGAGCAACGTGCGTTCTTAACCACTCTTTATACATCACCTTGACTTAAAAAAAAAGTTTAACTAAGCACATCACTACTCTGTGACCTAGAAATTGTATTACTAGGCATTCTTTGTGGAAAAATAGAAGCTTAGGTTCACATAAAACCAGTTCATCAATATTAATAGAAGCACTGTTAATAACAGTTCTGAACTGTGACCAACTCAGATGTCTTTTAATGGGTATGTGAATAAACTGTGATGTTTTTATACAGTGGACCCTCAGCAACAACGTACACACATACCACACACACACAAAGCACACACACATAAAAACACACACACACAGAAACACAAAGACACACAGACACAAAGTAATCCAAATCTCCAGGTGATTGCACTGAGTGAAAAGAGTCAATCTCCTCATTATTATTGTATTCATATTACATTCTTGATATTACAGGAAAAAAAGAGAAAGAAATAAGAAGCAGAGTAGTTGCTGCCAGGGTTGAGGGGTGGGCAGGGCAAATGGGGAAGCATACAACATGCCCATATGTACAGGTTTATTGGCAACCATTTGGTCAGTTTTACAATATGAGAGAAAGAGGGTAAGGATATGGTAGTGTGCCCTGGTGGTTATTGCTTACAGTACATACGAGTTATAGTGATCTTAAAAAAAAAGTTTCATGAGAGTGAGAGTAGACAGAGGGAAAGATGCAAGGTGAGGCAGAGAGGGAGGGGGAGGGGACATATAATGGTGCTGGTGTAGGTGTTGATCAGAAGTGGAGGAAGAGCCACCGATGAGGCTGGGATAGGCTCCCCAGGACTGTCATGCCCAGCCCCGGGAGCCCCAATTTTCAGCCTCTGCTCTTCCTTTCTGTTTGTTCTCTTACTGTCTTGTGTCTACTGCTGCTCATTCCTCTGTAAGCCACGGCTTCTGGCCACTAGCAGATCTATTTTTACCAGGCCCTATAGAAGCCTTCCCTGCATGCTTTCCTTGAGGCTGCCCTGCTGGCCACTCTCTTCCTGTGTCTCTTTTGTCACCTGCCAACTGGACTGTAAGTAACAACCCCTCTCGGGGTAGAGGAGGCAAGGTGTACAATTTGGTCTTCTATCTCAAGCGCTTGCATAAGGCATGGGCTTCACGTGCAGTCTGAAGGGACGTGAGTGACTTTTTATGGTTCACGTGATAAAGATGGGTTTACAAAACAAGCAAGCCTACCTGATGAGGGTGAGGAAGGCTGCTGTTCATTGAGATTTCTGTGCTCTATGAAAGTTAGCTGGCTCTCATGACAGCTTTTCTTTGTAAAGGGCCCTAGGGACCTGGACATCCATGGCTTCTCTTGCATTAGAGACAACCACCTTCTTAGGGCAGAGGTAGTACCATATGTGGGTCACTTTTCTGATCCACTGCCCACAAAGCTGAAGTATTGAATTCTTAGTGGCCAGAGCCAGTGTCAAGATGGCTGAGGGATAGACTCTTAGAACACAGCCTCAGCTCCAAATGGCATCTGAGTCCTCTTGGTTCTTGCTTTGCCCCTTTCTCACTAAAGTCTCCCTAGTTGTAAGATTGGGAGTCTGGGATGGGAAAGAAGCTGAGAGACAGGCAGTAATTCCCAGCCTAAACAGCTATGTCAGGGCCACGAGGAGAGGAGCTACCTGCCAATCCCTGCCCTGCTCCGTCTGCTTTATCATCTCTCCCAGACTCTGCTCAGCCTACGCACTTGTCCTTGGAGACCAGGAAGATCAGTTGCTACCTGCTGATTGGTCTGATTATCCCTGACCTTTGCCCCCAGCCTGCTCTGGTCTGGACTGACAGAAGAACTTAAGATTTAACCTCTAGCCAGGACCCCCAGGGTCCTATGTGACATTTAGCTTTAACACAGCTCTTGGCAAAGGTTGATGTCACCCTGGGCTCTGTTGACAAGAATAGCCTCCTTATCAGAAAGTCAAGGTAGGCGGGACCAGATACCCAGGACAGCTACCCAGTCCCTCCCATTGCCTTTCCTCTGTCGGCTTTTAAAATAATCTAAAAGAAACCCACTTCCTAAATTGCTTTGGAAAAAAAATACATTCAGGCAAATTTATTCACATTTCTCCCAGTAATTCTTTGTATCTGAACTCTCATTCTCCTGTCTCTAGAGGGGAAGAAAAGGAAGACAAAGAGATGGGAAAATTTCTCCATGGCTGAGAAGTGTCTTAGTAGTCAGCTGCTGATGGGTCCCCTCAGAAACACTGCCTCTCAGTGACCAGTTAACACATAGTGGAAAGCTTAATCTAAAATGGCTACACTGCGCCACTCATGGATCCCTGCCCCCCGACTCAATTTTGCCCCATTGTCCTCCACCCGCAGTCTAAAATTCTGGTCAGTATTTGCTTGGAAAATACAGGCAAGCTTTAGCTAATGTTCTCTTAAATGGAAAACAACCCTGCCCAGATGACTACATTCGAAAGGCTCCAACAATAATGTATTCTTGGTGCGTGCTAGGTGATCAACTGGATGCTGAGCTGATTTTAAATAGTGTTCAGAAGTGGATGAAGTTTTCAGGCATTTGAACTTCCAGCATACCCTCTGGTGGCTTGGTCCCAGAAGGTATTCAGAGTCCCAGAATCTAAGGAGGGAGTGGGAACCGGAGACCAAGCCCACTGCTATGCAGATGACCACAGTAGCCTTAGAAGGCTCCTGAATTGAATTCATGGATCAGAAACCCAGTCATACACTTGTAAGGTCCCTTACAGAGGAACCTTGCAGCCTGTTCATCATGTACCATAAAGAGCAAGGCCAACAGGATACAGTCACAAGGATACCTTATTATATCCATGGGACCCATGAAAAGAGTGTTCTGAATGTCAGGATACAGAAAGCAGCCTCGGGGGAATATACACTGGGGAATCCTTCTGAGATCTGACTTATACAGAGTAGAAATCTCTGCTTTGGGACAGCTCTGGGCAGAAGGGATGACCAACTCCATCCATCTCCCGCCCTCCCTCCTGCCTTCTCCCCTCCCACAACTGACCTGCTTGCTAGATGGAGCATAGAACACACTCATTTTATGCTTAAAGCAGATGTGCTCTTAAGCAAGAAGTGCTGTTTCAGAGTGCCCGGCCAGCAGTAGGTAGCCATCTTGGAGAGGCGGTGGCAGAGTGGTGGGTGCTTTTGCTGTTGGGCAGCTAGGTGGTCAGCGTGGGGAAGATGGCTGGGTGCTGTTGGAGGATGAAGTTATCTCTGGGATGGCACCTCTTTCAGTGGTGATCTGATGCTGCCATGCTCCCAAGTACACCCTGTTCCCTAGGGCTCCCACTGGAAGCTGAGCCTTCCCCTGTAAGATAAGTATATCGGGGACTTACTCAAAAGTCTCTGATCCCAAGGAGTCTAGCTAAGCCTTTGATGGCACAGCCCAATTTAATCCTTTTATAAATCCCACAGCTCAGCTCACCTGCCAGAGCCTGGGAAACCCTGGGTTGGAACTCAAGACTGCATGCATGTAAAACAGACATGGTGGCTCATGCCTCTAATCCCAGCACTCCAGAGGTGGGCAGGTGTCTATGAAGTCAATCTGGTCTACATAGTGAGTTCTAGGCTAGCCAGGTCTGAATAGTGATAACCTGTGTCTCAAATAACAAAGGAGGTGGAGAGAGACTATTGCTAAGCAAAGGCATGGATCCCAGGAAGGTGGTATACCTTACAGGGTTAGTGTTTGGTAATAAGCTCTGGATTTGAAGCCAGGGGCTGGCAAGGACTGTGAAGATTAGAACCTCCCTTTAGAGCTCAGACATCCGTGTACTTTAGTTCCCTCTAGAAAGCAAGAAAACGTAGTTCTGCCCCACAGGTTAACTCCCAGGACCCCGTTCCAGCTCAACACCCCGGTTCTGTAAATATTAGCTGCTGTCCCCTGCTTCTCCGCAGGGATTCCCATGCTCGGTGGCCCAGGCAGCTTGCTTAGGAGAAAGAATAGCTACACTTTGGAGTCAGATACTGTGGAGACTCTCCCGTTGTAATCTCAGTTACTCACCCTCTCAGAGCTGCCATTTCTGTGCTGTGGGACAGGCTTGCTAGTCTCCGTTTAACTGAGAAGAGTCACAGTGAGCATTTGCATTCCCACTGTTTGCCTGGTGTTTGAAAGGTTCCCCTCGATAGCGCCCCGGGATCTTGGTATGGATGCTGGGCAGGCTAGAGTCTCCACTGCCTTTTGGGAATAGCCCATGAAATTTCGAGAAGCCAACACTGAACACTGCTCCACAGTCCCAGGCTAGAAACCCCCCTCCTAGTGGCCTGCCCTTGCGTTTAAAGGAGGCCCTGGCAGAATCAGGTGCTACAGAGCAGATCTCCAAGGAGAGCCACCATCAGGAAAATGCTATAGCTTGTCTTCCTCCACCTTTTATCTTTAACCCTTCTTTTGAACAATTGCAGAAATGTTTTCAAAAGAAGGAAAGCATACAGGTAGTGACCAATTCTGAGAAGACTGGTACCGCAAAGCAGTTAGATTAGAAAGCAGCTGGGGCAGAGAGTCTACAGTCCAGGGGGTCGCCCTACCCGACCATCTCTGCCCCCACCTGAAGCTGTTTCTGGGAGCAAGGTTCTCTCTATCTCCTCCCAAGGCCTGGCCAAGCAAGCCAAAGATGGAAGGTTTCAGTCCCGCAGGTATCCTGGTCTGGTTCTGGGAGCAGGGCGTTTATGGTCCTGGGGAGGCTGGACTCCTCATCTTGGGGAGGCCGGCAGCTAAGGCCAGCTTCAGTTTGTTGAACTTTGGACCACCGGATCTTGTTCCCATCCTGTCTCAACCCGACAGGCTCCGGTAGGGGAAAGCCTTCTTTTAGAACCACAGGACACCTAGTGAGGGTCCGGTTTGGGGAGTCGCTGGGCTGGGGGAGGGACGCGAGAGAAAGGAGACAACTTACTTGTAGCGCAGAGAGCTTCTCCGAACCCTTGGGGCTAACTTCTGGAGATCCTTCCAAGGCGGTGCAGGTGGCTCTCAGGGCTCTCCAGGGGATTCCCTAGCCTCAGGCATTGCCTACGGACGGGCAGACGCCCCGAGCCACTCTGGTGTCGCAGGTCCAGCTAGCAGAGGCGTCTAAACCTCCCGCCCCTTCACCGGTCTGCCTCGCCCTTCTATCTAGAGAGAACAGCGGGAGGCTCTCTGCTGTCCCTCTCCTCTCCGCCCTCCTCTCTTCTCCCTCCCCATCTCCTCCCGTCCCCCCGCCCCCCCTCCCGGGTTCTCCTCCCTCTGTCCCCCTACAATTGAATCTCTGGATAGAACGCGATTTAAAGGGCCACAGGCAAAGGAGAACCACAAAGAAAGGCAGCAATGGGAGAAATGCTTGCACAATGGGGTATATGGTGGAGATGGGTGGGGGCTGTTGGTATCGGGGGTCACAGTCACTTGGAAGGAGTCCGGTGCCGGACGCAGGGCCAGAGAGAGCGGGCAGCCTCCTCCCTACTCTCCTGCCCACTACTCCCCCTTCGCCACCTCCCTCCAAGACCTCCTTGTTGATGCTCCTGTGCTTCTGGCCACGCTTAAGCGAGGGTCAGAGACCTGCGCCACCAGATGTGTGTGAGAGCTTCCCGTGAATATGTGGGAAAGCTCACGTGTACATGTGTGTGTGTGATCGCCCGCGTGTGTAAGCGCCCCCGCACGTGTGTGAGCGCCCGCGTGCCTGTGTTTAGAGGGTGCGGAGGAGCAGACAGAAGAAACTCTTAGGGCAGAAAATTCAGGCTCAGAGCCTTGCAAGGGGAGGGGGGAACACCTGCTCAGTCATTCTGGGCACTTTGAGGGGGCTGTTGTCCGAACTTCCCTGCCTATCAAGAAGCCAGATGCAGCAGGTGGGGGACATTCCCCTGGAAGTCCGGAGTCACAGTCTAGGGGGGGACCTTAAGCTGTTACTGGGTCTGGCTCTTGAGACTGGGACCTGATTATAACTGAAGGGGAAAGTCTAGAGAAGGGAGAAGGGAAGTGGGTCTTTTGTTGGAGCATTCTGCTTAGGGTAGTCTATAGGTGAGTGGGAATGGCTATTCATTGAAATGGATATGGCCTTCCCTTGAAAGGCAAGTGAGACCTGAACCATCTTCAGGTAAGGGGGCTGGCCTTTCCTCCCACTCTCTACTTTCTTCTCTGTTCCCAAAAGTTCTTCTTGTAAAATATTAAAACTATAATGTCATTTCTGTTGCAACGTCCTATGTACATGTGTTGAAGGAAAAAGCTTTTCAATGATGGCATTAAAAGGCCCCCGGCCCCCGAACCCCCGTGTTTCCTCAAGGTTCCACCCACCTTCCAGTCCGTTGTACATTATTCTGTTTCTACTTCTCTGCATAGATCTCTTGAATGTATTTCATTTTCTGTGTGACAGCCTCCATGTACAGACCACATTGGCTGCTGCTCTGGGGGTCTGAATATCCTTCCTTCTGGGAATCCACTGTTAGTCTCTACCCCAGCCTAGGTCTTTCTCATTGCAGGCACAAACCCCACTCTCCCTCTTTTGTGGACTGTTCTTGGCTTTGAGCATAGAGGACTCTATTCTTCAATGAACCGTAGGAAAGACAGGAATGTCACTCACTGCACAGGGAGGGCTGCTGTCTGGGAGAGCCAGCACGTGGCTGTCTGCTGGTGCCTTCACTAGTCCCAACCTTAACATCTCTCTGTCTGTTACACAGTTTTTGGGGTTCAGCACCCAAAGGAGAGGGTTTATTCGGCTTCTGCCTCCACATTCACAGTCCATCACTGAAGGAAGTCAGGACAGGAGCTCAACATGACCAGAACCTGGACTCAGAAGCTGATGCAGAGGACATGAAAGGTGGTGCTTACCGGCTTGCTCATCATGGCTTGCTCAGTCTGACTTAATATAGAATCCAGGGGTGGGACTACCCACAGTGGGTTGGGCCCTCTGCCATCAGTCACTAACTAAGAAGATGCCCTACGGCCAGAGCTTAGGGAGTCATTCTCAAAGTTGAGGTCTCCTCCTTTCTGAAGACATTAATTAGCTTGTGTAAAGTTGCCATGAAACTAGCCAGCACAGCCATTAGGTGTTGGTTTAACGCTCAGTAGGGGGTCTTTAATTCTTTGGTTTCCTGGTTGTCAGGAGTAGCTGGGCTGTGTTGCTCTGAGAGCCAGCTATGCCCAACATGAAGCTTTTTGCTGAGTCTTGGCTTCGTGTTCCACCGTGTAGCAGCAGTGGCCTTTGGATTGCTACAGAGAGCATGGTGCTCTGTCTGCCTCGTGGTGGAACAAAGTAGAGCAGGAAGGTTCTGCTTCGACAGCATTCTCTCAAGGGTTGGGACCTTGAACCAGAGGCAGAACAATCGACGTCCAGTTTTTAGCCTAGGCCTGGATAATGAGAGGTAGTGGGTGGGATTTTTAGTCTCCACTGTTGTTCAGAAATGTAGGGTGGTCTGGGAGTTTCCAGCCCAAGTCTGCGAGAGAGCACAAATGGCATCTAAGGATAAATGACAAGACTGCTGGATGGCTTAGAACTACTTAGAACTACTTAGAGAGCCTGAAAGGTGCTAAGTGTGTCTTTCATTGTCTGGAAATTAATGAGGGCTACAGAAGGTAGCCGGCTGCTGTGGGTTATCACTGTTAATTAGCATGCAGACACACCTCCTCTGTCCTCTCTCATTTGCTTCTCTTTCTTTCTTTCATGAGCAGGGACTGAATTCCTAGTTAAAAAGTTTCTCTTTAGAATATGACACTTACAGGAAATTATTTTTTCACCTATTTATAGAAATTCCATTTGCATTTATGAGGCTAGTAATGTCTCATAAATATTTCCTGCCAGATAAAATATTAATTAAAAGAATTTGTTGAGTTATACTCTCAAGTCCTAACTAAATCTCTTTTAAGACAAATATTTTAAGTACTGTTTTCTTATGCTAGGAGGATCTCTCATCCATTCCCGTGTTTGTTAATAAGCCCTCCAGGAACAGTAGATATCAATCAATGAGGTTTTCCACGATATCTAATTAATAGTCAGCTGGCAACAATGCAACTTAAAAAAAATACTAAAAAATAGGCGTTGCTGATACAACTGCAGCTACTTACAGTAGTATCTCGTTTACCCTCAAGAATTAGCAACCTGAATTTTTTTCTGTTCTTATGGTTTCTTTATACTAAAATTGCACGCGCGCGCGTGTGCACACACACACAGTGTTCCAATCAGTGAACACTGGCCATGCACACAGCAGTCCCTCCTCACTCACTGTTAGACTTTCTCTAGTTTCAGTTCCCAGGAGGCAGCAGCCGTGGTTGGAATAAGCCAAGTGGGACATTTCAGAAATACTCAATTTATAAGTTTTAAATTGCATGTGATTCTGAGTAGCATAATAAAATGTCACACATCTTGTCCTGCCCTATCAAGGCACAGTGTGTCCACACTGTGTGAGAGACGGACTCACCTGGCATGTACTTGGCAACCAATGCTAATGTCAACCTGTCCCTACCTTATTTAATGATAGCTCCGAGGCAACACTGTAGCAATATAGGCTGCACAGACCCCACAGCCGTAGATTGATTCCTTTCAAGGAAACCGTAAAAGTTCCCAACTTTAGAAGAAAGAACTCTCATTAGCCCAAGGTTGCTACAGTTTCAAGAGTAAAAACAAAACTTCTGTCTGTGGAATTTCAAAGAAGAGGAGAGAAGTCTGCGCTAGCTTTCTTGTGGCATAAAGTGTACTGGTCACGGTGAGGAGACATCCCGTTGTGGTGGATCGGGACACTGTGTACTTGGCTTGGATGGAGAGGCCATGCATTTGTGCGTTTATGTGTAGGGAAAGTGGTAAGTGTTCAGTTATTCACTGGGGGCTGGGTGGGGCAGTGGTTAAGGGCAATCGTTGAGGCATTTCACACTCACCTGCAATGCGTGAGACACTTTGGTAGGTTCCTAAGAGAGGGTAAGAAGCATAATGGGAGCCTTGGATCAAAAACACCGCCTATAAAATTGGGAAGGTCAGCAGGTATCCAGGGAAAGTCAAATTCGCAACGTGGGTTTGAATTCCTCTTGGAGAGTTGGGTGATGGTGTGTAACTGCTAAGAATGCTAATGAAGTCCAGAGAGAGCAATCCAGCAACCAGCTGGGGCTGACTTCTGACTGCTGGCCTATGAAGAGTCTGGAACGGGGATTTTCACAGAAGAGAGTGCACGTGTGAACCAGATATGGCCAGGTGAGCTCCCTGGCGTCCAGGACTAGAAGTGTGTGGTGGCGGGAGGGAGGTGCTACAGGGATTTGGAGAGAGGACTGAAGGTAGAAGATTGTAATGATCTGACTGCCTACTATGCTCTACTCTGTTAGACGCTTCCTGTCAGTAATTGCCTGTCACTTTCTCAACAGCCTCTGAGGAACAGACTCGAAAGGAGAGAGTGCCCTTCCCGTGGGTGCAGTCAGAAACAATGTCTCCCAGCTCTTAGCAGAGCAGGTTTTCTAGAGTCATAGTTCTAATCGTTGTGGACTGACCTGTGTCCCAAACACTCAAGCTGAAAGTCTAGCCCCTGGTACCTTGGTAAGTGGCTGTATTTGGAGACAGGGCTTTTGAAGAATTAATTAAATCAGTGTGAGGAGATTGTGGCGAGCTCTAATCCAATTTGGCTTTTGCCTTTATAAAGAAAGGTCATTTGAACACAGAGAGACACCAGGGATTGTTATGAGAAGATGAAAGTCCCTAGGAAGACACAAGGAGAAGACAATTGTATACAAGCCAACGGGGAAAGAGCGGACGAGGAACCAGACCTTCCGCACCTTGATATTGGACCCACTGCTTCTGGAGCTGTGAGAGAGAACACTCTCTTGAGTAAGTGTCCAGCCTTTGGCGTGGTATTTGGTTATAGAAGTCTGGTAAACCGATACACTGAGGGCCCGTGCCTTAGTTAGGGTTTCTATTGCTGCGATAAACACCAGGACCAGAAAATTGGGGGGGGGGGGGAGACAGGGGGAAGGATTTATTTCATTTTACAGCATATAAGTCTGTCACCGAGGGAAGCCAGGGGAGGAACCTGGAGGCAGGAACTGAAGCAGAAACCACAGAACGACACTGCTCACTGACTTGTTCTGCACGGCTTAATGAACCCGCTTTCTTAGAGCAACCAGGACCAGGAGACCCGGTGTGCAGCCCACATAAATCATCAGTTAAGGCGAAGTACCACAGGCTTGCCCACAGCCAACCTGCACGGACATTTTCTCAATTGAGTTTCCCTCATCCCAGATGTCTTCAGCTGGGGTTAGGTTGACACAAAACTAACCAGCACAGCCTGTGTTCCAAACTTGACTCTGCAGGCGGGAAGTCAGTACTTTAGACTTCTGGCCTGGGGAGAATTATGAAAGTGACTGTGAAGGATTCCGCTGGGGCGACTCATTCATTTCCTCTTTCCCATGAGTCATTGCGAAGCGCCTATGGTTACAGGAGCCACACAAGTCTGGCTCTTCCATAAACACCGCTTGATCCTGGGGCTAACAGTGCCTGGTACACACTGGACAGCCAACAAATACTGTCCTGTGGAGGAACGGATGTGGACTAGGTTCTAGAAAGGAAAAACAAAAAACAAAAAACGACACGACAACTTAGAGATGGTCTTCACGGAGCTTGGACTCAAGGGAGGATGAAACCTGGACAGTTCGTTCTGAAAAGAGTCCCTTCAGGTGAGAGAGATTTTATCAAGAGGTGCCACCCTGGCCAGGCATGGTGGCGCACGCCTTTAATCCCAGCACTTGGGAGGCAGAGGCAGGCGCATTTCTGAGTTCGAGGCCAGCCTGGTCTACAGAGTGAGTTCCAGGATAGTCAGGGCTACACAGAGAAACCCTGTCTTGAAAAAACCAAAACCAAAACCAAAACCAAAACCAAAACCAAAACCAAAACCAAAACCAAAACCAAAACCAAAACAAACAAACAAACAAAAAAGAGGTGCCACCCTACCAAAACAGGCAAAGAATATTGTCTGTACCTTTTCTATTTGAGATAGCATGTGTGGCCACTGGGTTCAGTGTCAAATGGGACACTGAATACAAAATAGCACTTAAAATATGAGTTAACTTTAATTAAAATAGGCTCTGGGGAAGTAACCATATTGCGCAGTCTAGGAGGATTTAGAGGCCTGGAGAACACTGGTGGCCTGCCATAGGTCCTGCCAGGAGCAGAGAGCGCGCCACAACAAAAGCCCTGCAAGAAAGAATCTTATGATTTATTTCTTTCTGACTTTGTTGGTTAAAACAAACAAACAAACAAACAAACAAACAAACAAACAAACCATCAATAACCAAAAAGCCCCATCAATTCTGTCTTATGGAAAACCACAAATGCAGAACATAAATTGGCGTGCTGGGTCTAGTTGTTTTCACAAGGTGCCAATGGCGCCATCTCGTGGCCGCAAAAGATACTACATTAAGTAGCATCGTGTCTACTTGGTTTCCTTTTTTGTCTCTAGTTTTCTTTTTATTAGAGTGAATATACACCTGTGTTTGCAGCACCGCTTTGCTGTGGTTTGAAGTGACAACAGTTTGTCTTCCTCTTTCTCCACCTCATGATCTGCACAGCTCCAGCCTTCCACTTCTTTTGACACTACTGTCTATCCCAAAGGACATTCCTATAGCTACACTTCTCTGCAGACACCTTGAGGATGAAAATGTAGCGTTCTCCCCTTCCCTGCCATCCCCACCACATCCTTGTACTCTTCCCATTTCTTATCCGGAAGTGGAGCTATGCCACCATACTAATTGGACAGCTTGAGTGTCACTATGCCTAGACAATTCTACACATAGCTGACCCATGGAGCTAATCTTTCTCGCCTGCTCTTTGTATTTTTGCTCTGTGTCTCAGCTGTCTCTCTTAACACTGACTTTGAAAACTTTGTTTTCCTTTCTTGTACAATTTTCAGGAGCCCCGATTGTGGTTTGTTTACCTGTCTGTATTGTCGTCAGAGTCTTTTCTGTTTGACATTTTCTGGTTGAACTGTTTTTTTTTTCTTTTTTTTTTTTTCATGTCTGGTTCTCCTCAGATATCTAGTAACCTGGCAAGAGAAAACTCTGGACCATGGCTAGGACTTGGTACCTGTCAGTCTTCCTGGAGGACGCTCTGGCTGAGCCTTTCACTGCAGGAACATGGAGCCTATTTCTGAGGTAGTCAGAGGCCTGGGGAACACAACTCTTCATCTCTTGCATGGAGGAGGGAACCCTGATGGCCAGCCGTCTGGGTCTGAGGTGAAGAG